>NC_056720.1:7681246-7848746 GCF_018831695.1 Puntigrus tetrazona
ATATATATATATATATATATATATATATATATATATATATATGTATATATATATATATGTATATTATATATATATGTATATATATATATATATATATATATATATATATATATATATATATATATATATATATATTACACACACACACAGTATATATAACAATAAAATATAAAATCACAATTTATTTTAAATCAAATCTTTAAATCAAATAACATAAAAATAAAATATTAATTTACAATTATTATAAATGATAATTGTAATGTCTACACATGCACAAAAATGTCATTCGTAAGATTTGTAACATTTATCTTGTTATTTAAACGTTACATAATTGAATTTAATTTTTAAGTTCAACACATCAGAGGCTCCGTGTTTTCAATGGCCCTTCTGCAAATCTAACAGAACAACATTTCATTCATCTGATTAGAGCCTGTAATTGCATAACAAAAAAAACATTTGACAGTAATATGTGACAGTAATAAGCTCTAGCTGGCCGCGGACGAGAAGTCCAATCAGATTTCAACAATCTAAACACGAAATTAAACTCCGACGGCTGCCAAGAAATCTCCCGCTGGAACGGTCCTCTGGAAGACGCAGAACCAGTAATGAAACTTCTGCCGTCACGTAACAACTCCAACGTTCCTTTTACATTTTTAGCCATTGAGCCGCGTTTCCAGACTCACCCTCCTGCTGTTTGTACCGATGGAAGACCAGGACGCTGGACGCTCTCTCCACACCCAGACTGAGCTTCTCGGCGGGCCACTTCCCATATTTATGAACCCTGAAGACGTCGTGCTTCGCGCCGACCCCGTAGATGTAGTCCTCAAACAGGTCGATCCGGAAGGGCTGAGAAATTCCTGGAGAAACCCGATTCATTCACACCCGATAAATTTCATTACGACTGTGAGAAGGCATTCAGCTCCAAAAGCTATTATAAACAAACCCCCTATATTCTGGCGAAAATTATATTGCTCTCTAAGATATATCTAGCAGACAGTTTTCATCCAAGATGGCAGATGAGTAGAGAGAAACGACATTTTTTTCTAAATGTACTTCTTTCAATTGCACTAAAAAGTTAGTATCATATGCAAGTTTATTACCAACATGCTGTCAGCAAAACAATGAAAAAAAACACTAAACCAAACAAAATGAATCAAACTGAAACAAACCAAAATAAAACTAAACAAAAACATTTATTAAAACATCGATATAAAGTTCAACTTAAAAGGTATTGCTTTACAATTTCAACTTTTGTTTTGATTAAAGCACCTAAAATAATGATAAAACGAGGTTTGAATGACTTTGATGTCTGCTAATATTATTATTATAATAAGCGTTTAGGATCGACCACTGATCTTCTTGTAATTTAATAAAAAATATATAATTTTTTTTCAAAGCATTGCCCTAACAAAACATATATTTTTTAAGTTTAGAATATAACTCCCATCAGCTTAGGCATATTTTTTTAACATCATATTCCAGTTTCGTGTCGATTGTCTCTCGGATGAAGTTGTCGCAAAATCAGGCACTTCCTCGTTTTAGAAAGCAGCTGTCTGATTCGCTTGAAGATGTTTGTTTCATTTATTTTTTTTAAAGGACATAAAAACAAAACTGGAGGCTGATTTTAAAATATTGTACAATTTCCGACGAATAGAAACTCACCATCTCGACTGCTAGCAGCCACCAGCGGATCGGAGCCGTCGAAACGCACGCTCCCGATCTGAGACAGCTCAGAGTCTGACCAGTACAGCCGCTGGTTGTAATAATCAATTGCGAGTCCTGAAAAGACACAGACAATTTTATTATAAAATGTTATCGCGATACATTTAAATAGAAAATGAAAAATAAATACTATTATATATATTCTTATTGAAATGTATAATAATCATATAGTTATAACAAATATAAAACAATAAAACGGTTAATTATATGTGCCATTATAAATTAAAAACAGTGGCAATATTATTATATTATATTATATATATTAAAAAAAACTAAGCTAGAAGTGCACTAAAAAAGGTAAATAAGAGAAGACAAAAACATTAAAGGACAAAACACAAACAACTGAAAGCAAAACGAGCAAAAAGTGCAACAAAACAAAAGCATATCAAAACCAAAAAAACAAAAACAAACCTAAATCGGAAAACAAAACGGCAAAAGAAAAAGTAAATAAATGTAAAAATCAGTAAATAAATAATTCAAACAAAAAGCAAAACAAACGAGGAATAAAAAACAACACAACACATAAAAAGCAAAAATAATAATAATAAAATATATATATATATATATATATATATATATATATATATATATATATATAATATTGTTAAAATATTCCACATTAAAAATAACATTAGAATAAATACTGTAATTTGTATTTCTTAATTTTTTTTCTATTAATTAAATATCACTTTTTCTTGATCGAATTAATGAAAACCTTTGCCTTACATTTATTCATAAAAAATCTTAATTAAATGTTTCTATTACCATAAAACCACAGCAACATTAGGCCTTTCCATTAAGAGTAGCAAGAATTTCACCTTGGAATACTGTACGTATGAAACGGTTTCGCTCAAACTTTATATTCATAATGGATTTCACTTTCAGTTGACTGAAATCGAGGTTTTGATGCTCGACGGTGACAGGTATACTCAAACGCTCCTTTATAGCGCAACATTTGGGACATTTCATATATTTTATACTGCGAAATATTTCGAAAAGCGTGACTGGCATTAAAAGAATCTCACCGGTCGGTCTACGCAGGTTCCTCTCCAGTAAAACGCGCCGCAAGGACCCGTCCATGGCGGCCTCTTCAATGTGAGAGTGGTCACCAATCACAGTCCAGTAGACCATCCTAAAGACCGATGGAGGGTATTACTCTCACGCTCCCTGATACAGCAGCCGGGACCCAAAAAACAGACACTCACCCGCGTACAGGGTTAACGGTAATAGCGAAAGGCTCCCCGTCGATGTCTGTGATGAGCCGGGTGCAGTTGGGACCCCCCAGCTGTCCCACGTTGATGGAGTAGCGAAGTCGGCGCCAGTGTGCCGTGTAATAGCTGAACCAGTGCATCCGGGAGTGATCCGTCCAGTACAGGTTCCCCGTCACCCAATCGGCCGAGATGTCCCGGGGCCTCCGGAAGTCTGGACACTGCAAATATAAAGCGTAGTGAAGTTACAAAACCGGCTTGGTGGGACGTTACCGTGACGGTTTGTGAGGAAACTGTCATTGTTCGACTTACTATGACTCCACTGGTTGATGTGATTGGGCTCCTGTCCTGGAGGTCTTTGTAAAAGATCCCCCCGGGTTAAACTGAGTGGCCCACACAAACTTGTGGTGGTGGAATAAAGCGTCCAGGCCGATGATCCGAGCGCTGTCCGAGATTCGGGCCAGTTGAGTGTGTCCATGGGTTTGGTTGTAGGGATACACAAAGCTGCGAATTTCAGTGTCGTTGGCCACGTACAGGACCTGATCTTCTGGTCCTAAACACAGAGATGTATACGTGCAGAACTAATTAAAGTTTGCTTAATATTTGCCCCCTCCCCTCCAAAAACAGAAATAAACACATAAATACAAATTACCATAAAAAAAAGAAACACACAGTAAAAAAGTAAAAAGCTAATTAAATGATAAAAAAGCAAATCATAATAACAACAACAACAAAAATAAACGAAACCGAAAGTGAAAGTGAAACACAACAAAACAAAAAGACAAAAGCACAACACCACAAAACAAATAAAAGCAAAACACTACATAAAACAGGGCAATAAAAAAAAAACAAGGAAAAATTTTACAAAAAGATAGAGCAAAAAATACAAATAAAAACAAAAAATGGCAAAAGCAAAAAAAACAAACAAACAAAAAAACGTACAAAATTAAACAAAAATAAAGCGATACATTTGTTGCACAAACAACAGAAAGTAAATTAAGCAAAACATTTAAAAAGATCAAAGCAAAAAATAAACCAAACAGAATAAAATAAAACCAAAAACAACATCAAACAAAAGTAGGAACAAAACCGAACCCCCCAAAATAAATAAAACAGACCAAACCCAGAGATTTACAAAGAAGCGGTAGTACTAATATCACCGAATCCATGTTATGTGTACATGTTATTTGATTTCATTTAATCATATCATTAACGACTGATTTATTTTTATTACCCTTTGTGATGCATTCCCCATCGATCTCCTTGAAGTTCCGGTCACAAGTGCACTTGTACGAGCCCTTGGTGTTGGTGCAGTACTGCGAGCAGCTCCCGAACCGCAGACACTCGTTCACCTCTGAGGAAAGAGAGGAACACGTCCATCCGTCATCATCACCTCTTTCTCTTTAACAGCGCTGCAGGGAATTCCGGCTGAATCTCAGCTATTCCTGCTGATTTCTGGACTTCCTGTTACGCTCAGCGAGACGACCCTAAAGCGGCGGCTGACATACCTCCAGCGGTCTAATGCCAGCGCTGGAACTGAATACAAAGAGACTGTTGCATTGTGGGCTTTGTACAAAAGACCTTTCATCCACCGGGACGAGCCGAGGGGGCGAGTATTTACGTTGTGTCTTTGCATTTTAACACAAAATTCCCAAACCCAATGTCCTTTATGTTAAAGCAGCACCGCTGCATTATCTTACCAAAAGTATTCGGCTATAAATGATAAAACAAGAGATATGGAAGGCTTTCACAGAACGATCGATATTTGAAAGATTTGTTGACGAAAAGAAAAATCGACCCATTCTGAATCATTTCAGTTTTTTAAATGCTCTGCATACTTCAACATACGACAGAATCCAAGTGAAAATCTCGAGCTACCCAGAATTGATGTCTGAAAGAGAGCTATTAATGTGAATACCTGCTTCTATGAAATATATAACAGTAATTCTCAAAGCACTCGAGACAAGAAAAGACAGCACAGTATTACTTTGAAAGGAAATGTAACTACATAAACTAATATTCAAGTTGTACGCCGTTAATACTAAATATTTCATATAACCTTACTTAGCATTGTTGTCAATATATATATATTTTTTTAATTGTTAAAATGCCAAATTCTAAAAATATTACTTTTATATATAGCATAATTTGTATTTATTGATTGTAATATTTTATTAATATAAATTATTGTTTATAAATAGTATTCTTTGTTTATTAATATGTAATATTATTTATAATAATACAAACCTATATTTTATACACACACACACACACACACACACACACACACATACACACACATACATACATATATATATATATATATATATATATATATATATATATATATATATATATATATCTATATCTATATATATATATTTACACTATAAAAATAAATCTGACTTTCTACTGATAACATATTTAAATTAATATATAGCATAATTTGTATTTATTGATTGATTGATTTAATTTATTAATATAAATTATTGTTTATAATTTATTATTATGAATAGTATTTGTTTATTAATATGCAATATTATTTATATTATTACAAACCTAATTTTAAACACACACACACACACACACACACACACACACACACACACACACACACACACACACACACACACACACACACACACACACACACACACATACACACACACACACACACATATATATATAATCTTATTATTTTGCAATATTTACACAAAACGTATCTTTCTACTGATAATAGTATTTGAATATAATATATAATATTAAATATAATATTTTTGGAAATTGTAACATATTTAATAATAATAATAATAATAATAATAATAAATTATTATTATTATTAGTATTATTATTGATGTGCATATTATTGTTTTTATTACTATTGCTACTAAAAATTAAAAAAATTTCAGATATTTGTGTGTGGAATCTTACTGAACGATGACAAAAAGTCTGAATATCTGAAGAATGGAAATTGCCGTCTTGGTGTTTCCTGTACAAATTGTCTACCTTCGCATTGCTTGTTTTTTGGGTTCCTCTGAAAGCCATGTTTGCACTGGCAGACTGAAGGTGTCTTGGTGTGGTTGCAGAAAGCGTCGTCTCCGCACAAATCGGCCCGTCCTCGACACGCACCATCCACAGAATCTGTGACCCCCGGGGGATAAAATGACACACTGTAAAGATTTCACTCCACAAAACACAGAAACCCAACGCCGAGGAAGAAGGATTACGGCAGGAAGTACACTTACATGCCTTGCAGTCGCGCTCGTCCGATCCGCCGTCTTCGCAATCGTCGAAGAAGTCGCACTGGAGCTCGGCCGGGATGCAGCGGTGATTGGCACAGGAGAATTCGGTCTTTCCGCACGGCCTCTGCCTTTTCATCACCTCCGCTGGAGAAAAGACGGAAAGAGAGAATTTAGAAAAGGAAATTCGTCATTAATCTCTCACCCCGGGTAAAAGGTTTGTCGGTCTTCGGAACACAATTTGAGATATTTTGGATGAGGCTTTTGACTTCCCGGTCAATAACACTGCCGAGGTCTGCAAAGACATCGTCAAAAATAGTCCAATCTGCCATCAGTGGTTCGAACATAACCTTATGACGCGATGAGAATACGTTTTGTTCGGAAAGCAAACAAAAACAACAACTTTATTCAAAAAATTCACCACTGTAGCGCCATTTTGGAGACTAAAAGTTGTTCAAATCAAAGCATAAATACATGTAGAAAACTTGTAACGCCGATGTCAGATGGACTATTTTGACAATGTCTTTCATACTTTTCTGGACCTTGACAGTGTTTACCACGTGGAAGTCAATCCCAGTTTCCATCCGAAATATCTTAAACCGTGTTCAGAAGAAGAACAAAGTTTTTATAGGTTTGGATCGACACGGAGGTAAGCGATTAATGTCAACGTTTTCATTTTGAAGTCGCCATCTAACCACAGTCTCCTTCGTCTGAACCGTCTCCGCAGTCGTTCGCTCCGTTGCAGATTTGTTCGCTCCGGAGACACACTCTGTCGTTCCTGCAGCGGAACGGTCTGTTTGGAGGACATGGCAACTTTCCTGTAGGTCAAAACATATACAGAGCAATCATAACCTCGTTTTTCATCACAGATGTGATCTTTTTTCTTCTTCAGTGGTTTGTGCGGTTCAACCGTTGGTGAAGTGTTTGTAAAGTGCTCCAAGAGCAATTTTTCAGACATTTTACTGCCAGGCCTACAGCGAAAACCATTTTCAGAGAAAAATCGCTGTTTACTACAGTTCAGGTGTGCAGTGTCAGGTTTAATGTGTGTTCAGGATGGTCAAAGTGTCCTGTATTGATTTTTTTTTTTTTTTTTTTTTGAGTGGTCATTCTCACATGACCTTATAAATGTGACCCATTTCAAACCAGCCAGTGATTCCCCTAAACCAAACGCTCTAACCCGGCATGCTCAACGTTTTCAAAAGAAATGTCATCATTTCATCTGAAAATCACAATCAGAAAAAAAAAAAAACGTTTAAAAAATATTTAATATTTAAGGGGAATAATTTAAGGGGAAGCCGAGTGCCTATGACAAATCATCTGTTCTGAAAAAAAAAACTTTATTGATTTTTTTATAAATTAATTATTTAATAAATTATATATTTAATAGAAAATGTATTATTATTATGAAAGTAGTAGTAGTATAAATAGTAAAACATAAATAGTACTACTACTACTACTACTAATAATAATAATAATAATAATAATAATAATAATAATAATAATAATAATTAAGCAATATTAATTACATGAAAATAATAGCAAAACAAAAATAACAACAACCCAAAACACCCAAACAAAATAAAACAACACAAAACAAAACAACAATGGGAAAAATAAGCATGCTCAGCAAACTAGCTATAAATTTAGCACACATGATAAAAAAAGAACTATAACAATATTAACATATAAATATTGTAAATACATAAATATTTATTTTAATTAGTGAATTAATTAATTGTATGCGTCTTCAATGAGAAAACAATTGTACATGTAGGAGAAAAAATGGTAAATAATTAAATTACTAATAATAATTAAATAAAAGTAAATAATTAAATAAGTATAGAATGTTTTTAAATGAATTAAGAGGAAACAAAAATAAACATGCACATCAATCGAAACTAAAAACAAAAAAAAAAGAAACAAACAAACAACAAACTAAATGAATGTTTTTAAACAGCCTGGCTTCATAAACGCACCACACATGTTTGAATCTTCGTCTGAGTTGTCTCCGCAGTCATCCTCCCCGTCGCACAGCCAGACCAGCAGCTTACACAGAGTGTTGTTACAAACAAACTCGTCCGCGCGGCAAACCAACGAGCCTGCAAACAAAACATCACGCTCTTTACTATGCCTTGCTCGCGACTGATTGTCTTGAACTAAAACGCGAGTTACAAGCATCGCTCGAATGAAGCTTTTCGTCAGTTTTATTGACATTAATTGTTTAATTTAAGAGTGTAATATATGCATAATTCTCACTTGAAAAAAAAGGAGGTCTGGGCTCATGCTGCTTTAAAAAAAAAAGCAACAGGACACTAATTTGCACCTCATTCAGAGAAAGTTTGTGAATATATAAATACGAGACTTTGAGCGCCATTGAATTTAATCCGTAACCTCGCACTTTCCCACACAAGGACACTCTTGGAGCATTTTGAGTTTTTTTTAACAAATATGCATTTAATCTACAGTTAAATATTTAAATGAAGGAGTTCGCGTGTTATTTTCACATGAATGTGTCCCGTCATTGTAAGGAGATATTCATTGGGTTTGTATCCGAAGCAATTTGTGCCGTCATATAGATTTCTATAAGACGTCTAACCATTCAAGCCATCTGTAAAGATGTATTTCAAAGCCCTTTTTGTTGTTTGAAAAAAATAAATAAATAAACCACATCTGGCATTGAGATGCTTTTAATAATCATCATCGGCTCAAAAAGACATTTTAAGTCCTTTTCCCAGCGCGACGAAAGCTTTTATAAACCCCGATGATGAAATTTACGGAGCCCGTTTAGTTCCTCAGGTACAGTGAAGCGCGGGCATTACAGGCGCTGTCAAAGCAAAAGCATCATCTGGGGAAAACAAGAGCGATTGTAACCTATAAAATGACTGGAGATCCGTTTTTGCGGTGGCTTTTAAAGGACTAAGTTTGGCTCGGAGTTCAGAAAGCGTGTTTTTTATAACCTTAAAGAGGCTGTTAGACTAAGAGCGTTGCTTTTTCTGAAAATACTCCTTGCTTTTCTCACCCTGAGCCCTGTTTCTTTGTCGTCAGGCCTGAGAGTTTTCTAGCAGGTGTTCGACAGAAATGGACATAAATATCGCAAGAAGACGAAAAGAAAGAGGGGAGGAAGGAGCAGATGACTTAAAACCACTTAAAATCAATATTTGTTTTTAAAAAAATGGAACATCATAAAAAGAAAGAAAATTAAATTACCAAAATCCTCTCTTATTTAGACTTTTCTCTTTTTATGCCCGACGCTATGAAAATAATTATATATTATATTCATAATTAAATGAAACAAAAAGACGAATAAATAGCTAAAAAAATAACACTGACGGAAATAATGCACAGTTGCTTAGATTTAATTAAATTAATTACATAAATCAAATTTTTGTATTAGTGACATTTAGACTAGATAATAAATAATACAATAAGAAAAAATATAAAAATCAAAGAAAATTGAGGTATACTAAAATTGCTTATTTGGGACAAGAAAGCCAAGGGTAGTCAAGAAAGCAAGCAAATAAAAAGAAACAATCAAATATATAATTAAATGTTTTTAAAAAACCTAAAAAATAATAATAA
Organism: Puntigrus tetrazona; assembly: GCF_018831695.1. NCBI lineage: Eukaryota > Metazoa > Chordata > Actinopteri > Cypriniformes > Cyprinidae > Puntigrus > Puntigrus tetrazona. The sequence goes on from NC_056720.1 coordinate 7,690,995, forward strand.
TATTTATTTATAGAAAACAAGGGATAACTTTACTTTTTAGAGTCAGTTTTCCTCATTTTACCTCTTTACACCAAAATCCAAAATCACAGATAGATATTATTATTATTATTATTATTATTATTATTATTATTATTATTATTATGCAATAAATAAATAAATCAATAAGATAATGGTTTATTATTATTTTTATTATCATTATTATCATTATTATTATGCAATAAATAAATAAATCACTTTAGGAACTGAATATTCTGAATTTCACACTTTTTTATGTGTAATGTTTAACTTAGCTTGATTAATTCAAATATATGACTTATTTATAACAGGAAACATTATGATATTTCCAGATTTACTTGAGCACTAAATCCAAAACGTCATCCCCATCAAGATTAGACAAAGATCAAAGACGCCTGATTGTGAAAAAAACAAAACAATAAACCCCAGTCAATACTCCAGTCAATCCAGTCAATACTCGTCCACTGACTCAGTGCAGTCTCAAAAAAAACACCAACTCTGAAGAGAAATTCAAAATAACCACAACGACATTTAGAAAATGGCAAATAAATAAATAAGACGTTTAGAAACAGGACTTCATCTTTGATGCAAACACTTCCAAAGAGCCGCAGGTGTGGGACGACCGGCGTTGTCTTCGCAACAACATCAACGAGCGCAATTTTTCAAAACACTGAAATTAGGCCTTTCATGTAGTCGCTTGTCAGATATCAAGTGGCAACCGGGAACCTTTCATCCTCGCCAATTTTCACAAATATTGGAGAAATGACTTCTCTCGTGAGGCTGAGGATTTTTCGGCTGATCCGCCGTAATGTATTCTTCTGATGATCATGTTTGTGAAAATCCCTCAAGTCTGTCACGGGTTGAAACTGAAATTTAAAGGCACTGGCATGAATACGTCAGCCTGTCGCACACGTCTGTCACTCTGGGTCGTGCGCCTTTACAGCTGATGTAACGCTTACATTTACTTAACGTGCTATTTATGCAATATTTGGCACTAAAAAACATAACGCTTGAATAAATATATACAGACCTGTAGTGAAGATAACGTACAGGACGCATTTCAGAAAAAAATCATTTTATTATTTTAGTTTAGCCCTGTTTGTATTATGAGTCATTTTTTTATTATTTTTCAACAGAAAAAATTACAATAATATATAATATATGTTTGTGTGTGTGTGTGTATTTATTATGCATATATAAAAACAAAAACAAAATTCCAATTATAATTATATATAATATATGTATATATGTGTATACATGTGTATATATATCTATCTATCTATATATATATATATATATATATATATATATATATATATATATATATATATATATATATATATATATATATATATATATATATATATATATATATATATATATACATACACACACATATATATATATATATATATATATATATATATATATATATATATATATATATATATATATATATATATATATATATATATACATATATATATATATATATATATATATATATATATATATATATATATATATATATATATATATATATATATATATATATATATATATATATATATATATATATATATATATATATATGTATATATGTGAACCTGTGAAAAAATGCTGATTCCATAAATTTTATTATAATAAATATGTTAAATCATTAATTAGCTCGAATGCTAGTTATAACCACACTCAAAAAATACATCACGAGTGCACAATTTATTAGTAGCAGTAGTAATAGATGTAGTAGTATTAGTATTGTTATTGTTGTTAAAAATAATGATTCTATTAGGAATTGTATTGTACATTATATTATTCATTTTACATATGTACATATTTATTGAAAATCAACTCAAAGATTAAGTGTAACTTAGCATATTAAAAAAATAACAAGATAAATAGACGGATCTAGATAAAACTTCATTTCTACTTTCTCAATCCCATGCAAAGCATGCTGGGAAGTAGAAATCTGCTGCTCAGTAACAGATCTGGGGAGTTACCCTGATCACAGTTGTCCTCGTCACTTTGATCCAGGCAGTCGGAGACTCCGTCACATCTCCAGCGGGAGGGAACACAGTGTGCTCGATTCCGACACAGGAACTCGTCCTCCTTACAGTCCCGGATACAGTCCACCTGACCACACACACACACGCACACACACAAGCACACACAAACATGCACACACACACGCACGCACACACACACACAGCTCGAGTCAATTTCAATGACTCAACTGAATGATTGGTTGAATTAAGAGGCGTGTCCTCTTTAGCAATGACCTTTGATCTTTTTCTACAGCTGAAATTGCTTTTTATATATAATGCATGGAAGAAACGCGGCCTCGGCTCTCTAGGGGCTTTTGAAAAAGAGGTCTGTTTTAATGGGCCTTATTAGGACAGGCAAACTCGTTTGAACTGTTGACACCGCATTATGAGCGAGGGTGTAATTAAAGCAAAGTCCTGAGAGAAAACAGAGCGCAGTCTTGAGGAAAAGGCCTGCTATTACCAAGAGACTATGCAGCAATACTGAGCAACGCCGAGATCTTAAACGAATAGCTCACCCAAAAAGTACAATTCCGTTATCATTGGCTCACCCTCGAATAGTTCCAGACCTGTACGAATTTCTTTGTTCTGCCGAACACAAAGGAAGACGTCTTGAAGAAAGTTTGTTACCAGACTTTTTTGGTTAACTTCCAAAAAATAATGGTTACCCAAAAACCCAGCCTGGTAAACTAAACAAGATATCTTTGTGTTCAGCAGATTTGGAAGTACTTGAGAGTAAGGAAAGGATGACATAATTTTTATTATTTTTATTTTTATTATTAAATAGTCAGAGTTAACAAGATATAGAAATAGTTATATTTTGGACACCACTGACGTCTATTGTATTGATGAAACATAAAATTTTTTTTTACTTATAATAATAATAAAATGCCAATTTTTTTTTTTACTGTGGTTATGAGTAGTAGCAAATTCTAATTCTAACATTTAGGCTGATGAAATCAGTATTGTGAAAATAAATCTTTGCAGAAGTTGCATATGAATTTTTATTTAGATATAATCAATTTATATAGATATAATCAACTCAATGGAGGTATTTTAAACAAGAAATGCTGAACGCTGATGTTTAAAATTCGAATATGAATTTTAAATTGCCAGTAGGGGGCAGAACGTCACTGTTAATAAATGAGTCATTGCATTTGAAGCGAATCACTTACGACTGATTCATTCAGGAACAAAACGCAGATGAACTATATGAACTGATATTGACAGTAATTACAAAAAGACACAATTTAGCTTTCCTTTTTGAAGATTTCAAGTTTTGGACGCCATTGACTTTCACCGTATTGATGAATACAATTGAAAAAACTCTTATTTTTAATGTGCTGTATGAAGAACATTCAAGTTTGGTACACCATAAGGCTGATTCAATTATGACAGCTTTCTTTTTTGAGCGCGCTATCCCTTTTTTTCAGCGCATGCACCCAAACTGACCTCATCAGACCCGTCTGAGCAGTCGTTTTGTCCGTCGCATCGCTGAGCGGCCGACACACAGCCTCCTCCAACACACACATACTCGTTCTGAGCGCACGACGTCGGCCGAGCTGCGCAGACACAAGGAATTCACAAAACAACATCAAGAAAACTTCTGCACGTAACAGGACGCACCAATCCACGCGTCCCGGGACAAGCTGCTCCTCGAAAGCGCACACGTGACTCCCCGCTGTCTGAAATAAACCCAGCTGCGGCATCGGTCAGCGAGAGGTTGCACTTTTTGAAGTGTTTTCAGCCACATTAATATTAATCGTAGGGTAAAATTCCCCTGGCTTGCTCTGAGTCACAGGGAAGAAGCGAAAAATGGAAAGGGAGCGCGAGAGCTTTCTGAATGCATCTCCAGCGGTCTTACGATCAGAATAATTCACCGGCGGTGCAGGCGCGGATGGACTCGGGTACCCTGAGCACAGCACACAACTCTGAAATATTCAAGACCAGGGCCAAGAAAGACGGCAGGGAGACCTCAACTTAAAAAAAATAAAAAAGAAGAAGAAGAAGAAGAAGAAGAAGAAGAAGAAGAAGAAGGGAGAAACACTTGAAGTCTCTTGGGGTTAAAGTAACAGATGAAGCTGAGGTTCAGAACATGCATTATTCTGAGTTCTTGAGTGTTCTTGGGTTCTTTAGCTGTAGATTTAAAAATAAATCAACATGTTATGCAATCTACTATAAACACGAACATTTTAGTATGTACTCACATGCACGCACATATATATAACATTTGAAGTGGATCAAAAAAGTTGATCAAATTATTAAAAAGTTTATAAAATTTGTTCTAAGACATGAATGTATTTTGAATGGACAATTCTGATAAAAAGTATTGATTTTTCTTTTTCTTTCTTTATTTTTTATATATATTAAATGTTATAATATTATATAATTATTGTAATGAAAAATAATACAATTTAAATATATTACTTCAACTTTAATTATAATGTGTGTACACACACACACACACACACACACACACATATATATATATATATATATATATATATATATATATATATATATATACATATAAAAGGTATTGATCTACTTCAAATGTTGACTACTTTGAATATATATTTGATATAATGATATAATAATTGCAATGAAAAATATACTACAATTTAAATATACTACATTAACTTATATCTTCAATTATTATATCTTTATATTATAGAATCAATTTGTGTGTGGGGATTTAAATATAGTAACTTTAATAATTAAAAATAATACAATAATAATTATTATGATAAAACATATATAATGTTAAATAATATGTAATAAACTGATTTGATGTACACAATACAATGTGGATGGATTTTATGGATTTAAATACAATTTAAATAATTATTAAAATGTATTTCATTATGATTCAGAATGGATATTTGGATAGATAAAGTAGATAGATAAATAATATTTTAGATAGATTTATAGATTATAATTAAATAAATATGTAATATAAAATGTATAAATATTAAATAAAATGTAAAACATTCTACTGTGGATGGATGGATGGATGGATGGATGGATGGATGGATGGATGGATGAGTAGATAGATGGATAGATGGATAGATGGATAGATAAGTAGATAGATAGATAGATAGATAGATAGATAGATAGATAGATAGATAGATAGATAGATAGATAGATAGATAGATAGATAGATAGATAGATAAAGAGATAGATAGATAGATAGATAGATAGATAGATAGATAGATAGATAGATAGATAGATAGATAGATAGATAGATAGATAGATAGATAGATAGATAGATAGAGAGATAATGACTTACACTGAAGAAAAAAAACAACTTTTGACTTAATTTGACTTCACAGCTCCGGGGAGGAGCGTAGCTTGCTATTGACGTCCCAGAGGAAGTGAATATTGAAAATCCATCTAGAGTAAGTGGATTTGCCATCTGTTCCTCAGGAATAGATGAAAAGGCAGATGAGAGGACGATATTTTGCCTCCTTATATAAATGAACTGAAAGCATCACAGGTAGATGTTCAGGGTGCACATAAATACTTGCCACAAAAGACGACACGCTTCTTTACAGCAGCCTCTTTTAAAACATAAACTGGGCCGGAGTGTTTGCAGGTGTACCACACTCACATCGAGTGTACTTAAGCAGCCCTTTTAGACTCTAAGGAGTCCATCGCTGAGGGAAGAACAAGCCGTTCCCCGCAATGAAACTCCTGAGGTGACAAAGATGACAAATGCGGGGTCGTTTCGCTGTTCGTTTTAAGCGGGAGTAGTTTAGCGCTTATAAATGAAGGCGGCAGGGTTTGAGGTCGTTCAGAGATCTCCAGTCGCCGCTGTGTAGTCACAGGCCCGCGATTCCCTTCGGATAAAAGGTGTCCGCTCGGCGACATGTGATTATGGGAGTGCCAAGCTAGCTGTCTGGGAACAGCTTTGATCGGTTCTGGATCCGTTTGCATTATTTAAAGAGCGTGTGGAAGCAGCTAACCTGTCATAGCAGTGTTGGCAGGGCTGCAGTTGGCCTCATCTTCCCCGGTTTTGCAGTCTTCCTGTCCATCACAGAGCCATTTGACTGAGATACAGAGATGATTCAGGCACTGGAACTGATCCTCGGAGCAGTGGCTCTCGCAGCCTCTCTGAAAACACACTTAGGGAGATCAGCACTCTTAACAGGAACCAGACGAATGATTTTTAGCAGTTGACGAATGTGGTGCTCGAAACCTCGTCGGAGTTATCGGTGCAGTCGAAGTCGCCGTCGCAGCGGAAACGCGACGAGATGCACTCTCCGTTGGCGCAGATGAAATTTTTCGAATTGCACGTTACCGGCTCTGAAAAGAGAAGAGAGAGAGAAAGATTTTGGACTTCTGTTATTATCGGAAGCAAGGACTGTGAAAGCCAAAGAAGCTTTTGGCAGCAGTAAAGCCAACAAACAAATGGCTAAATGCTTTTTTTTCTCTCTCTTTTGGTATTGTTATGAAGAGGAAGACGCATCCAGACTTTGTCGGGTAAGACCTGCCGGGAAGCCAAAGAACTGGCATGGAGAAAATGTGAAAATGAGAAAATGAGTCTATATGTAAATAAGAAAAAGATGGAAAAGACAGAATTGGTAAACGGACGACGGCAATTAAAGGCGAGGAAGTGAATACATGCAAGTGAACAAAACAAATAAAAATGTCTACGAATAACTAACGAGCAAACAAACAAGTGAGCAAATCAAGTGAACGGATGAATGACAGAAAACAAACGGAACGGTAAAATAACCACGAAAGCAGAAAGACACATTAAAGACGAATAAAAAATGAATAAAAAATGAAGCATTAAATAGGAAAAAAGGAAGACGGAAATGTACAAAGAAAAATAAACAAACAAACAACAACAACAACAAAAAAAAAACGTAGGAACAAATAAACAAGCAGGTTTAAGAAAGAAGATTAAGAAGAGACAGACATAAAAGGAAACACAGGGAACAAACAAGTACAATAAATACAAAAAAATAGGGATGAACCGATAATCATCGGCTGATATGCAATGTGCATTTTGTCAGTGAAAGCGGTTCTGTAATGCCATCAGGTGCGTGAATTCACATGATGAGCTTCACTGATGAGCTGCGCAAATTCATTTTCATTATCGACGAAAGAAAGAGCGAGAACAGACACAAGAAGCGAGTGCTGCCGTGTCCCTCCTCTAACTCTATTATCAGACTCTCTGCATCCGGCTCCGGCTCTCTGCAGATTATCTGCCCTGACATCACGACTTTATATCCTCCCAGTGATGTTCCTGTGTGAGGCTCCCAAGGTGAATCCAGCAGAGGGAAAGAAATCCATCCTCTGCCTCGATTCACTGCCACCCAGATAACACACCTGGATATTACAGCTGGACACACACACATATCAGAGCAGGGATTCATCTCTAGATTAATACGTGACCATATACCAGTCATATTTCCCCTTAATAGAGTGAAATCAAACAAAAACAGAACCTTTTGTGATGACGCCTATTTTTGATGGTCCCTTTTGAGCATTCTGTTGACATTAAGGAACGTTACATGTCAACAAATGTCTGATTAATATCTGCTGTGATGGTCTCCCAATAAAGCGAAACCCCCTTTTGTACACAAACAGACTCTAAAATGTAAACTCAAGCCTAACAAGAACCCTTCAGTAGCCTGTGTTCGTTAAGATTGTTAAAAAACGGGCTCTAGGGAAATGCTGCACGCTGATACTGAATACATAACGCGTTTGTATTAGTGTCTGTTGTGATGTAGATCAGCGAGGGATCCGTGAGCTCACTTTTAATTGAAAGAGATGGAGAGATTGACAGCGGAAGGCTGAGAGAAAGGAAAAAAGGGGTAGAGAGACCGACTGCACATAATATCACAGTTTACGAATCCTACAAGTCTGACGTGACAGCTGGGAAACCTTCAAGACAATGTTGATCTTTAGTAAATAATGCTGAGCCAACAGCTGCTTTAAACCGGCGCTGATTTGTTTTGAGTAGGTTGTGCAGCGTCAAAAGTTTCTGACAAACTAGTAGGTTCGAGCGCAACTTCAAAGGAAAGGGGAAAAGGAGGAGGAAGAGATAAAGAACAAGAGGAAGGACAGAGTTGGCAAACGAATGAAAGGCAAACAAACAATAAAGACGCATTAACGGAACAAAATAGACAAGACAAAACAGGCGAATGAACCGCCAGACGAAGATATTAAAATAAACAACCGATAAAGCGAATAAACAAAAGACAGAAAGGACGAAAAATGGATCTAACAAGTGAATTAACTAAACAAACGACTATGAAAAACAAACAAATGGCAGATAAAAGAGAACATAAGACACAAGAAAGTAAACTAACAACTGAAAAACAGACAGTGAGCAAACATGCAGGAGAAAAACGAAAGAAAGAAAGAAAGAAAGAAAGAAAGAAAAAGAAAGAAAGAAAGAAAGAAAGAAAGAAAGAAAGAAAGAAAGAAAGAAAGAAAGAAAGAAAGAAAGAATACAGTTAACAGCAAAGTACATAAAAGTGTAAAGTAAAGGGAAATAATGGAAAAATTGAGAAGAAAGACAAGGAGGAAAAGGATAAGGAGGAAAAAGGAAGAACATTTCAGTATAGCTAAAGGCAAAACAAGATAAAGGAAATGTAAAGAAACGGGATTTGAAGGAAATAGGGTTAAAGAAGGGGAAGTAATGGATGTGAGGAAGATGGAAAGAAAGGGAAAGGGGGAAAAGGAAACTGATGGAAGTAAACAAAACAGAAGTTACGAAAAACAGACAGAAAAAAGAAAAGGGGAAACAAAAGGGAACAAGAAGTGGAAAAACCAAAGGAAAGAACTGCTTTCTGCTGCAAGCACAAGTCTGACTTACATCATGATCACAATTCTGAATAAATGATGGCAGCGGCTCTGTAATCGAGTAAATAAATGGTCCGAGCTCATGCCACAGCACAGAGGAAAAAGCCAACATGCATGGCCGTTCATCACGGAGCCCTCGCCGGGAGCTACAGGACCGCTGCCATTAAAACCAAATTGCAGATCAGTGTGAGAGATCGATTCTGCCATTCAGTGGGACACTTTCTCCGCTAACTGTCAATCAACGTCACAGAGCTGACAAAAAAAAGCATACAGCTGCACTCTAGAGGACGGTAGTTAGCAACATCTCGAGAAGACAGGAAAAATACCTGTCTGCATTTCAGGGAAATTGATATAATCGCTAAAGTTCCAGAGCAATCGACACACAATCTCATTTCACTTTTGTTTGAAAGCGTGGAGCTCGAGGCTGAAGACACAGCTGAAGTGTGATGAGATCCACTGGGCTTTAGGAGCTTCTTTGAGCACTGGAGAACTTCTTCTGTGGCTATGTAATGACTCAGACGTCAAGGGGAAAATAGGGAATGAATATGGAGATTTCAGACAACAGTCGCGGTGATGAAGTGATGGACGCTGTTTGAGACCCATGTGCTCCTCAGAAGAAAAAGATGGCTCAGTGTCACACACTGACGCACCAGCGTTAGCTTATAAATCCCTCTCTGAGGATCCAACATCTATGTGCCACACACTGCGGAGCGTGATATCAATCCATTTTTTTGTTCGCTTTTTTTTTTAAAACCCTGCTGTGCCTGTATGTCTGGCTGTGTTAAGAGCCAAGCGCGATAAGAGGAACATATGAAAGCTGAACGTACTTAAATGTCAAAGCATTCGCATGTCGAAAGAGACAAGAAGATTAGAGCTTGATTACGGCGTTTAACTAAACTGCTGTAAATAATGCATGGGGCGACGAAACCGAACGAAACGACACCGAAAACTGCAACTAAGTAATGAAACACGACACAATGAAACCAAACAAAACAAGAAAGCAAAGCACAAATAAACGACAAAATACCGCCAGATGAATCTAAGAGTAAATAAAGTAAACGAAACATGGCATGATCAAACTAAATAACAAAAGAGACAACGTAAGCGACGTAAGCTAGGCTAAATAACAATGAATGTAACTGAAAACAACATAAAACAAAAAAATTTACAAAACAGCACAATGAAACTAAACTAAACAAAACTACAAAGCACAATGAAACTAAACAATTCAGGATAATGAAACTAACTAAACAATGCGCTACACCACAGTGATACTTAAACTAAACTAAACTAACTAAATAACAGTACAGTGAAACTAAACAAATTAAATGTTGCACCATCAAACAGAACTAAAATAGTAACTGTATAAATAATATTAAACAATGTAACACAACCGAACTAAACATTATTCTACTAACCATAAACCTACACAAAGTTACTTTTAGTCTACAATTAGGATTCTCGAAATAAAGCGTAACAGCACGATAAATCTAAACTAAACCAAATAAACTAAACAAAATATTACAGAACAATTAAACTAAATAACATCACGATAAAACTGAACAAATCTAAAAAGTAACTAAACGGCACAGCACAATTAAACAAAAATCAAACCAAACACTGCACAATGAAACTTAATACCGCAACGCAACTGAAGCAAACCAAACCGAACCGAACTACCTAAAATAAAAAAAAAACAAGAACTAAACAGCACGAATCAGCGCAGTGAAATTAGCCTGTAAGCGATGCAGCTCAACGAAACTAAACAAAACAACGAAGCACAAGGAAATGAAACTAAACAAAAGCACAATTTGACTAAACAAACAAATCCAAACTTACTAATCAAAAATAACAATTAAATAACACAATATGACTAAACAAAAAGTGGCTAAACAACACAGCACAACGAAACTAAACAAAACCAAACTAGCTGAACTACAAGTAACTAAAACAAAGTAGTTTTAGTACCGAACTAACAAGTAAATAAAACATCAATACGAAAACTAAACGTGGCAAACTGAAACGAAAATCTATACAAGAAAACCAGCACAAAACAATGAAACCAAACCAAAAAAAAATAAAAATACACATCCCAGCTGTCACAGAGAGGACGTGTTTGTTGAGCTATTCACCGCATAACTTTGTAGAAGTGAAATAAGAGATTAAATGCAGAATCACGTACTGCAGTTCTCCTCGTCTGAATTGTCGCTACAGTCGCTCTGGCCGTCACACCTCCAGTGGTCCGGTATGCAGTTGTTGTCCTTGCAGCGAAATTCATGCGGCCCGCACGTCTTTTCATCTGCATACACAAACAAACAGAGCATTCATCTGAATATCCTCATCGCAATTACTGTGTAAAACCAACAGGGGTCCCGAGCTCTTAGAAAAACATGTTTTACTTTAAAAACTCTACTTTTTACACAATATTAAGACAAAAAACTTTTATATCACCTATAGTACTTTTTTATACTTTAAAACCAAACAATGAAACTAAACAAAGCACGACAAGAAATAAATTAAACTACACTAAAATAAAAGCAAAACAAAACCCTAAACTAAAACTAAAGGACAAAATAAAAAAGTGCAACTTCATATATAAGCTTCTTAAATTGTTGAATTGAAAAACAACCCAGTGGTGACCCTTATTTTAAGGTACAAACCATATTAATTTATTTTTAAGTTGGTATATTTTACAAACAAATGGGGAACGCTACTAAAATCAATACGTTATTACGCTGGGTTAAGGTGAATATTCCATTATAAACTATATTAAAATAATATTAAAACTACAGTTTATTTATTGGTACTATTTTCCCAGCAACTGCACCTGGCAGGTTTTTTAAACTTAAATTATATATTTTTTTCTTCACAGAATCCTACAAGGCCGAATCAGAGGCACAATAGTGTAAATCACATTTCCTTGCTCTGAAATAATCAACATGCTAATCCGAGCTGATTTGAGTACAGGAAATCAGAAATGCAATTTCCCCTCATCTGAATGTCTGCGACGACTAATCCAACTATCATGAGAGATGATGAGAACATAATGCATGATTAATTGACAATCACAATGCTGTGTTTGAGTCCTAATTCCCCGACTTAAAGTGACATTAAGAGAATTCTAATTTGGAAAGAACAAGGCTGGAATATTAAGATTTTCCCTCAAACGGCTTTAGGGCTCGAATCACCTTCAACTCGGACGAAGGGAAAATTTTCCTCATTAAAACTTAAACGAGAATGAGAGTACTTTTTACACTCGATTTGATAGGTTTAAAGAAAAAAAAATGATCGAAATTGAGTCAAAACACGGAAAGAAAAAAATCTAAATATTTACTAAATTAAAAACAAAATGAAGGCAAGCAAACGAACCCGGCAGGTGCAATGAATGAATTCGTTGTTTTGAATGCATTTGTGTCGGTCTGTACGCTTTTAAAGAGCTACGGGCAGCGTTCTCGGCTAATTAGCTTTCGCCGATGTGCTGCCAACACGAGGCAGATCACGGTAAATAATTCACAATAAATAAATTGGATCATGCCGTGATGTGAGAGGCCACATCCAACAAATTAAGAGCGGTGTTCAATGCGTCAGAGCGCGGTGGCATGCTGAATGTTTCATGAGAGCTCAGTCCAACAACCCATTCTTCTCAAACGACAATGATGTGGATATTCAGTCGTGACTCGGCAAAACGCACAGAACCCTTCAAACCAGAGCGACCAATGAGAGAATGAGGAGATGCGCTGAGAACAAAGAAGAAGAAGAAAAACTTTCGTATCGCTCCTCATAACAAAGTACCTCAAGGGAATATGTTTGCATCAGGACAATCATAACCTCCCAACTAATGCTATTTGATGACACAAGTTTTACATTTACATAATAATACATAATATTTTCCAATGTCTGATGCCAATGCCAGAAATTAGAAAGTAAAAAGTTAAAAAAGTTAAAAATAAATTAATAAAATACAAATGAATTAATAATAATAAGAAAAAGAATATTTGGAATATTTAAACATTTGATTAAAACTTAAATAAATATTTAGAAACTAAAATAAAATAAAATATCACAAACTACCTCAGTAATTTAGATTTAAGAGATTTAATATGTAATATTTTTATTATTAATATACACAATTTTATTTGCATTAAGTTTTAGTATAAACAAAACTATTTAATTCCATTTACTTAAACCCCAAGTAATATGTTGAATAACTGTTAAAATCTTAATAATATAAGTACTTTTTAATAATAATAATAATAATAATAATAATAATAATAATAATAATAATAATAATATTATTATTATTATTATTATTATTATTATTATTATTATTATTATTATTATTAAGTACTTGTATTATTAATTATTATGTTGATTATAAAAACATACAAGAAAAAAAAATAAATACAACAAAAAGCAAAATGGAACAAAACTAAACAAAAAAAAGAAAGAAAGCCAAACAAAACAGATCAAAACCCCAGCGTTGTAATCCAGTCCTCTGCGGTCCATTTGCCAACGTCCGTTTCCATCAAAAGTGCTCAGTCACCCTGTCCATGTGCCGTATCGATGTTTCTTTGTATCTCATGCAGTCACTAGTGGATGATTTCCATCTTAATATCTCTTTAGGAAATTCCCCGCTTCCAACTAGATGTAAGCAACTTATTGATTTTTGGAAGATGAAGCTCTACTCAGCTGATGGACGTTTAGACCGACACTTAGGGAACGTCCTCATGGTTAAAAATCAATACAGTATTATGCTGGGTTAATGCGAATATTCCATTATATCCTCTCAATGATGTAAAGTGCGGGAGTTGTGTATCGAGGGAAATCCAATACATCCTGCAGAGCAACAATATGGTCCAAGTCCAAACACAAACCCAGCACTCAGCAAGAACGAAAAAACATGCTTTTTCAGACTGTAAGAGCATTAGAATCCTCACACTTTTGTCAGATATTTAGACATTACTATTATTATTGTTAGTAGTAGTAATAGTAGTAGTAGTAGCGCTGGGCAACGATTCTTCACGAATAATCACATCCAAAGTAAAGGTTTTTGTGTGTACATGATACTGTTTGTGTGTGCGTACTGTGTATATTCATTATGAATAAATAAATGCACACACATGTATTTATTTAAGTAAAATATGTTGTGTAAATATTATATAAATTTATATAGACATTCACTGAATACTTTACTACTTACATAACAAATATACACATTGCACACACATTAAGTACACAAAAAACATTAATTATATTGCAATTAATCAATGCCCAGAACTAATTCATATTATTATTATTATTACTAATAAAATAATTTAATTAATTTATTTTTTACAAATTATTATTTAAAAACAAATAAGTAAAAACAAATTTAAATACAGTAATATATATATATATATATATATATATATATATATATATATATATATATATATATATATATATATATATACATACATACACACACACACACACACAATTAATATTAACTCACATTAACATCAAAAATATATTAAGTAGTTACTGAGATTATGAAACAGTGGAATAATTATTGAGATTTTTGTAGAATTATTATTATTATTATTATACAAATTATGTGTGTTATAAAAACATATCAATAAAAACTAAATACAATATAATAAATATTATTTATAGAGATTAAAATATTAATTGATATGCAATTAATATATAAATTAATCAACAGTTTAATAATATTCAGCATTATTATTAGATCAGTGATTATAATAATAAACAATTATAAATAAAAAATAGAATTAAAATAAGCAATTAAAAAAAGAATTAAACTCAATAAAAACATTATTTTATATAATTTACAATCATAATCACAAAAAAAATAATTTCAAGTCATTTCTCTATACGTTACACTTTCATGGATTCTGATTTTCTGAATAAATCTGTGCAACGACTAAAAAAAGGTTTTTAATTGTAAGCCGTGACAGGTCAGGAAAAGTTTCATTCTGCTCTACCAGACAACTTTTCAAACAACTTAAAAGTGTATGTCTGTGAAAAAAAAAAAAAAAAAAAAAAAGCATCGGCGTGTTCTGAAGAGCACTGCTGCAGAGGAAAACTTTCTCTAAAGTCCCAGACGACAAAATTATGTCAAACTTCAACTTCCTTCCTTTCCGCGATGCACTAAACCTCCCCAGTAATGAAAGCCGGTGGGTTAGTTGGTCCCTCGGAGAGGTGGACGGTAACTGAGATTCAGCGCCGGACAGAAATGGACAGCACTTATGAAAACTATTTTGTTTTAATAATGTTGGATGGATCGATATAAAGTAAAAAAAACGATTTAGAAGACGATTTGTTACTGTGATGCCTCCTAATGTACTTGACAGCCATTAAAGCTGCGCAGAGAAACATTACCAGCAATAATCTGAGGACGTCCTTCAAAATGCTAAACGGCTCTGACACGAAGGACACAAAAGAAGACTTTCTGTTCAAGATGTGAGGGCTTTAAAGTTTAAAGTCAACACTAAACAAGCGAATCAGCTGTATAATATGAAGTCCTTTTCAGAATACAGAACATGAGCGAACGTCTTCACACACGACTGTAACCTTCACTGGATACGAACCTCCTCCAAAAGTACTGGGAAACTACTTTCTCAATACGATTATCAGAAGGAGTCGAGTGAGAGGATCCACGGTAAATGTTTGAGATGATTCGTTTGGGAATCATTTAGGCAAACTATGCTTTTGCATGCAAGTTATAAAAGCCTTTTTGGGATAAAATATCTTTCAAATTTGAACATCAAATAAAAATGTAAATAGTTGCAAACAGTATAGATTAAAGATTCTTTTATTATATTTATTATATTTTTTGGTCATTACAGAACAAATAAACAAATATATTATATATATATATATATATATATATATATATATATATATATATATATATATATATATATATATATATATATATAATTGTGTATTTAATTTTTAATATAATTATGTATTTTTATATAAATGTATAATTTTTTATAATTGTTAGTTTAGAAATAAATGATAACTATATTAGTCATTTTTGTATACTTTAAAATGTATTTTAAAGCCATCAATAGTGAATTGTTTTAGTATTTATTCCATTCTATTAGGAATTATTCAATTACTTGGGATAAAATATTATAAAAAGCTAAATAGAGAAAATATGTCTGTAAATATGCCTCTATATAATCACATGTACTTGGTTCATAGTGAATATTTACTCCTCTCTATTTAGAATTAATTCACTATTTAAGATATAATACATTTTAATTATATATATATACACACACCTTAAAAACCCTAAACCAAAAAAATTTAAATGCATTTGATGAATCAATTATTTCTTTATATTAAAGTATCAAATAATGAGTTTCAAGTCAGAATTGATGCATTAGTAACAAGTCTCAATGAACAACTTCATTGAACTTCAATGAACAATAATCACTTGGGATAGTAACCCTACAAACCAAAGCAGCTGCTTTACTTGACACGTGAAACACTGCTCTACAACACATAAAATCCTGAAGCTGCATAATTACAGCACACTAAATCATCCATTTTGGGCCCAATGGAGAAGACTAATCGGTTAGCTGCTCATAAAGCAAACGCAATGCAACCTGACAACGCTCGCCCCGAGAAAACGTTAGCGTTCGGGTGAGCGGTTCCTGCGAAACGTCTCTTAGCGCGCTAGCGCATTCCACAAAACCCCGAGATCAGAGTAGCAGCAAGAAGTCGGTTATGAAAGCGAGCAGAAGCTATCTTTATTCATCTGCGTCAGTCCTCGGGGCAAAGAGTCGGTGCAAAATTAAAGCAAATGGGATGTTTTAGGAGCTCAGACCAGCTGAAATTTCTCGCGCCGAATTTTAACGAGGATGTTTACGGATGGTGATGAAGAGCGTGAGGTGATGCGCGGCGACGGCGAGCGACTCACCGCAGTTGGCCTCGTCCGAGCCGTCGGCGCAGTCGGGGTCCTCGTCGCACACCCACAGCTTGGAGATGCAGTGCATTGTGGTCTTGCACTGAAACTGGGACGGCGAGCAAGTGTTCTCGGCTGGAGACGCGGAGAGAAGGAGAGATCATGTGATCAAAACTTTGAGAAGTTCAGTCGACAAACCACAGAAAAAAAAAAAACTTCAGTTTTAGAGCTACTTTGCGGTTTTGTCGAGGCTTTATTCTGCTGCGGCACTTTTTGAAAGAGTAGCACCATAAAGAATCAGCAACAGACTGCAGAAAACCGTGCTTTGATCTTCCCACAGACCCTCAGAAATGAAGCCATGGATCCTGCATAACAACGGGAACGTTGCTCGCAGCAGGCGATCTGAGGTCCGACGGTGATTGTCTTGCAGATTGTATATAAGGAGGTGAATTTGAACACAAGCGCCGCTTTGATGGCTGTAGCACCGGCGCTTTAAACGGTTACGGTAAAATATGGCTCTTGGAATATTGCTGGCACCAGTGAGTGATTACGTTTGTGTTCATTTTCTAATTGGATACAGTATATAAGTGCTTAACCGCACTTAATCGATTTAATCGCACCCATAGTAACGTGCATATGTGTGTTTGTGCATTTTTTTTCACATCAAAGTATATAACTATACTTATGATGTATATATAGTTTTATTTAAATTATTATAAATGCAATGTAAAATTATTTTGGCATTAATGTAACATTTTATTACCTACACCCACAAGAATTTCCCAATAATGTAAAATTACTAAAAGCAATTATTTACTAATTTAAAAAATTACTTAACAAAAAAAATAAATGTATATTTATATATATATATATATATATATATATATATATATATATATATATATATATATATAGTATGCAATATTTAATAACATTTAAATTATTTAAAATTATATTAAATTATATTAAATATTAAAACACTCCTTCTAAATTGTAATTATATTTTACAATATATACTGTATTTTTCAGCAAATACAGTAAATGCAGCCTTGGTGAGCATTGAAACATAAAAATGATTGATTCCAATTTTTTTTACTGGTAGTGGATATATTAATACACCTAAGTATACATATAAATTATTCATCATACAACGATATTGAAGAATATGTACTTTTAAAATAGCTTTAAAATGTAAGTAACAAAATGATGCATACTGTAGTCTAACATATTAGAGATATTATCGTTATTATAGTTTAAATAATATATGTCTTTTTAAGTGAGGGGGTTGTGTTCAAAATATGGTGGGGGAAAAAAAACACATTTTACAGTCTTTATACATGACAAACCATGATGTTTCGTTACTTTTACTTTTGAAGTTAAGCTTAAATTATGGTTGATATAACACATATTCCTGGAGAACTTTTTCAAGTCCCACCTGGATTCAGTTCTGAACATTTTAAACTTCCCCTAACCATGATTAATTCATGCTAAAACAAGTAAAACAAGCCTGTACCCCGGTGGTCTGAGTAACCGCAACTTCTTCTCCCTCACATCTCCGCTTTCGAACCGCTGCGCGCTAAACTAAGCTAAGCCCAGACTCGACATTCCCGGCGGTGGAGCGGCAATCCTGACCCACAGCGCTCTCCATCCTTTGGGGGGGAGGTCTAAAGCCGGCCTCTAATGCCATGCTCCATATGCGATTATCCCTGTTAAACCCTCCCTCTGTTTGGCTAATCAGTGCCCAGGGCTGAGCTCAGCTCCCCTGGATCCAAGACGGCGTTAGACCCCCTCTCAAAAGCCTCTTAGAGTTCTGGGGACCCTCCGGGCTCCGTCCCATGCAATGCTGTTAATGATTTTCCTCGATTTTTACTTCTATCTTTGTGATTCTCTCTCTCGGAGAAGACAGACAGCTTCTCTCCTGCGCTCTCTCATAAGGGCGTACCAGAACCAGGCGTCTTATCAAAGCCCAGCCAGATACTCCACTCTGGGGAGGAGTGAGAAATTAGGCCCCTGCTGTGGCTTCAAATGGAGGATTCAGATCTGAGCGAGAGCATTAACTTCTGCCAGACTCCTCCTTCTGTACCGCCACCTAAAATAAGCCTTGTATTTGGACTAGGATTCAAATCCCCGCCGCACGAAGTGATGATTACTCCAGCCTGATTTCTGAAGGTGACACGAGACGGCTTCTTTGCTTCCTGGTTAGCAAGTCTACCTCGCTTTTTCTTTCTTTCTTTTTTTTTCATCTCACTCCTTTCTTCTCGCTGTCGGTGTCCTAAATTCCCCTCGAGCAATTCCGTCTGCAGCCGAGGAATGAGAAAACAAAACAAAAAACTTTGGGCAATGTTTACCAGGCTCCTCGCTTGGCACTTTTCTCATCAGCCGATTCAAAGTTCTCAAACAGTTTGTTGAATCTGTCTGAGTTTGACCTTCACGAGCCAATAAACACATTCAGAAGTCATAAAGAAGGGGATTTCATCTATTTCTGACCTCCCTCGCCCTCATTTTCTGCTTGTTTTTCTCCTCCTGAAGGGAAATCTAGCTCGGTGGGTATTTAGCTGAGATTCTCTCAGGAAAGATGAAAACTAATGCCCTTCATTGACGCTGATGTCAACTCTGAGAGAGAGAAAGAGAGAGAGAGAGAAAAATGAGACTCTTACGGCAATCGGTTTCATCTTCACCGTCTCCACAGTCGTCTTGTCCGTTACAGCGCAGGTTTATAGGGATGCATTTTTGCCGGTGAGTGCACTTAAACTGGCCAGACAGACAGATGTATGAGTCTGAAAGCAAATGCAAACAAGGATATCATTGAAGGATGCATCATAATGCATTATGCTTGGTCTCCATTTATCTATCCATCAATCTATAATTACCACAGTTGGCTTCATCAGAGTTGTCTCCGCAGTCGTTCTCTCCATCGCAGATGAAGGGAGGGAGGGCACACAAACCCGTTCCACACTGGAACCTTCCGGGCTGGCATTTAAACTCCGCTGTAAACAAAAAAAGAGATCAAATGAGTGAAACAACTAAAATAAAAGGTGGATGAACTAATATAACGATAAACAAAATCGCAACAGATGTAGTCAAACAAAAAACAAACAGAAGAAGGACAGACAAAACAAAAAGGTAAACACAATATAGAAACAAAAATAAATAATAATTAAAAAAACAAAGACACAAACAAACTAACTCGAGGAAAAGGACAGGACAAAGAATGAATATAGAAAAAGGTGAAAAAAACAAATAACAGAAAGGCAGCCAAATGCATATTAATATACAAATAACAAAAAAAGCCAACCAAACAGAAAGAAAGGCCAAGGTCATGAAAGAACGACGAATATAAGACAGACGGAAAAGACTGAAAAAAACAACAAAAACCAAAAGGAAAAAACTAAATAAAACAAGGACAAAGGTTCAAACACAAACGTAATGAACAAGCAAATGCAGAAATGAAAGAAAGAATGAGTGACTGAACAAGTAAATAAACAAATTAAAGACATATACTGAAAGATGGCGATACATGCAGATAAAATAAACAAGAACAAATGAAGAGACGTTAAAAATTAAACACAGCAACATATTTCTGAATGAACAAACAAACAGAACATATTCATAAAAACAAGTCAATAAACAAGGAAATGAGAAAATTGTTCACCTAAATGGGCAAGGAATGAAAATAAAAAAAAAAATCTAAATAAACTTGAAAGATAAAATGGAACTAAACACAAACAGAAAGACAGACAGTTATATTGCACAGAAAAGAAAAACAAAAAAAAAAAAAACACATGATAGAAAGGTTCTTTTCTTTTTTTGTTTACTGGAGTCTTTTGTTCTTTGTCAGCTTTGACGTCTCTTTACCATTTCAACGTGTAATAAACTTCCTTTCGAGATAACAAATACTTCCCAAAACCTGATTCATTTCTGCAGCTCTTTGGAGTGAATTAGTCTATTCATCTCTCAGTCGAACAAGCACAAGCACACAAAAACTAACCTATACAATATCATTCAACCAAAAAACACTTGAATATAATCTCTATGACAGACATATGTTTATTCAAAAACTATCGCTGCACGAACTGTCGAAGAAAATTACAGGAATAAACTGCCACAAAAAAGATTTTCCTGTCCTCAATGCATGAGCCAAATGGCTCAAGCGTCTGAAGGATTTCCTTCTTTCAGTCGAGCTCGAAGAAATTACGGTTGATTATGGAGTCGCTTCGTATTTTCCTCGAATTCACAAATACAGAGAACTGAATTAGTGGGGGGAAAAAAATCTCGACCTAGGCTTTTTTTCTGTCTACTGCAAACAAAAACTCAAATCAGAAGTGATTCCAACAGAGTTTGATGTTAGCATCTTGCTAAGCTAATAACACAACATTAAAGGCACGTTTGCCCAAAAAATTAAAAAGGTTGTTAATCATTCTCCCTCATGTTGTTGCAAACCCGTAAGTCATTAGTTCATCTTTAGAACAGAAATTAAGATATTTTTGATGAAATCTGAGAGCACTTTGACAAGAACTTTTTATGCACAAAGAAAACAAAACTTTATTAAAAAATTATTCTCCTCCAAATCACATATCCTGGCATTATCGAGCTTTCCTTTGCACGTAAACAAGGCTCAGCACAAATGTGTTTAACATCAACAGCATCATGTGATGGCAGACAATCAAGTGATGTGATGGCATCATTGCATTCATACGAAAAAAAAAAAAACATACTCTAGTAGATAACTGCAATAAAAAGGCCTCTTAGAAGGCTCTCTAGATAGGCAGCTAACTAGATGTTGAATTTTATAAGCCTTGATCAAACTGTTAGCACAAATCTGATCATATTTACAGAGTCTGAACGACAACAAACTACATGAAATCAGATTTTTGCTACTCCATTCCGAGCTACAATTCATACGTATTTTGGAATCGTATTTAAACTGGATTCCTGGAAATCCATTTCAGTCTGACCGGTCCGATAGGATTCAGCCTAGCTTTTCACATTTTCACGGCACGTAAAAAGCGTAAAGACATCAGATGGTTTTGGTAGAAAATATGAGGAAAGTTTTTGAAGAAACATGCTTATGTTGTTGCGAACTGCAAGTCAAGCAGAAAAAGAACATTTACTGATAGTATACGCATCTCTTTGATTTTCGAAACTAGTAAAGACGACAGCACATAATGAAGCCAGACATTCCAGCCAACAACAACATGATGTCATGTATTGCAAACTATATTGGTGTTATTGTCGTTTTTAGCAGTGGCATAACACCGCATTGCCAATGGAAACAACACATATTCTGTGAAACTAAAGAACGCTTACCGACAAACACAAATCAGATATGAACAATTGTGTTACACTGTGTGTACAGTCAATCCTCTATATCAAATTCCACCCAGATATTCACAAAAATCGTATTTAGGCTGAATGAGGCTATATACCCTACAAGGCACTGTATTCACATCTTCATTTTCAATGGCTTAACCAGTTTGGCTGATTGACTCTATGTTTGGTTACTCACGGCAATCTGCCGGTTCATCAGATCCATCTCCGCAGTCGTCCACAGTGTCGCACTTCCACCAGAAGGGAATACACTCATCCGTACCACAGCGGAACCACACACACACACACACACACACACACACACAGAAACAACCTCTTGAACAACTATTTATCGAGTAGCAGACTGGTTATAATTGGTAGTTAAAAGTGGTGCCAAGAGTAGTTGAGCTACCACAAAGCCCTCATTCTGGCTCCTGAGGTAATTATAAAGTCACACCTGGCTGGCGGTGCAGTTAGAGAGACAGGTTTTGTTGTCGTTTGCCAGGTAGAAGTGTGTAGGGCAAGCGCACTTGTATCCCCCACCAGGGGAAAGAAGGCATAGGTGACTGCACCCTCCATTAGTCACCTGACACTGATGCTTTGGCACTGAGGACAAACAACAAACAATAAGAAACAAGCCTGAAACAACATGACTCTAGCATATAAAGTCAAATCAAAACTGTAATACCATCAGGTTGTCGGAGTGGATGGTAGACTTTAATGTCTCGAATGGTTTGCCAGGAACTAAGGAGTTCTGTATGTTGGCCGCCGGACGTCTTGTGTGAACGACTGAGGGTTTTCGACTTCTGGTCGCTCCAGTAGATGAAGTCCTCAAAGAGTGTGAGGCCGGTTACGCCACCTATGTCCTTAATAGGGACTGGAAATCGGGAATGAGAGAACTTACTTAAGATAATTCAAAAGGAGACTATATTTGAAAAAAGGTGAAACATACCTTTGTGTCTTTTTGTACCATCCATGTTCGAAAACAAGATATGGTTCTCGTCAGCCCAGTAGATCCTTTTGTTGATGTGGTCAACAGTCAAGGCTGAGGAGCACGTATTTCTGTATCGATTATGACACGAGGCTTGCTGCCGTCCATTCCGATCCGTCCAATTTGGGGCTGCTCGCAGCAGTCGATCCAGAACACATATCTAAGGCACCAAGGGAATAAATGGCTTTAAATGACGCGGTGCTTCTTAAAAGGGCACTCAAAAGCAATGCATTTTGGGACTGCAAACAATAGGCAATAATAAGCATCATTTACCCCATGTGAGTGTCGAGGGCAAGAGTGGTTGGATTCCTCAATCCAGTCCTCAGCAGTACAGTCGGGTAGAGTCCATTAGCTTTCGCCACCTCCAGGGTCTTTCTCTCTCCGTCACACCAGTACAAGTTCTTGCCGATCCAGTCCACAGCGAGAGCGCTGGGGACCGACGTTCTGTGAACCACCTGAGAAAACAGCAGTCAAGCTAAGTTGGTCTCTTTTGGCAAGTTATTCACATGGATTTATCCACAGCTGGTACCGTAGGGAATAAATGCTTCCTAGCAGAAAGGTTCAGAACGGTGAGGGTGAGATGCAGCTGTGAGCTGTATTTTGCAGGTAGAGTCATATAAAAGTCTTTATTATTTCTGCCAACAGTTATTGTCATGACAGGAATTTAAATCCTCATTTTTAACAGTATAAAATAAAATGAAGTGAAATGTAAATATAAACCTCATTCTGGTATGAACGAAAAATTAACAAGAAAAGTCCAAAACGTCCATGAACTATGGATTATATGTTCTAAACTGGTGTTTTTTAGGTCCACAAAAATAGTTAGCATAGCATTTAGCCAGAAAATTAACTTACTAAGTCTTTACTGCAAAAAGCCAAACTACAACAATAAAATTCAACAAGTTGCAAATGTAGGATAAAAGGAAATTCAGAAATAAAGAGGCTTTGATTCTATAAATAAAAATAACATTTTTAAGGCTATGATAAACCTCTAGATGTGTTGTTTCGATGGTTTACATGTTCAGAAACAGCTAGCATAGCATTTAGCCAGCAAACTTTCACTGCAAACAGCCAAAATAACTTATTTTCTTCAAAAAAAAAAAAAAAAAAAAAACAAGACCCATAGATGTGTAGTTTTGGTCCCTTATGAAAGTTTTTAATATAGTAAAATTGTAGTAAAAATGTTTTTTTTCATACTGATTACCATTTTAATAACCACAATTTTACTACAAGTTGTTCACAACAACCATGTTTTTTTTTTTTTTTTTTTTTTTTTTTTTTTTATTTTGTGGTATTATTTGTAGTAAAACCATGACAAATTCAAAGGGGGCAAAAATAGCTAGCATAGCAGTTAACCAGAAAATTAGCAAGATTTCACTGCAAAAGTTCAAACGAACTTCAACAGTTGGGTGTAAATGGGCTTTCCTTTTTCAAACAACACAAAAAAATATTTCTAGATATGTAGTTCTTTTAGCAACCTAAAAACTGAAGAACTGGGGTCCTAAAAGCAATCAGTTTGAGAACTGCTGAGCTGGACACTATTGCTAATTATCAGCGGGCTACGCAACCGCTCATTAACAGCACTTCAAACTCTCCAAAAATGGCAAGAAAAGTTCTCAAAAGAAGTAGTTTGATAAAAAAGCCACTTGACTACATTTCACCACTCACACTGATCACAGAAACTGCCTGTTTGGCATAAACAATACTCTTCCCAGCTGGCGAATAATCCAGCGCTTTTAATCATTTTCGCTCTTAGTCGCTGGTGCCCCCTGCCTAGCGCTTTAAGAGTAAGAGTAACATTTTGCAAGCTGACGAACATTAGAGATGAACATTAAAGATATTTTGCCTCAGACTGGGTCGTACCATCAGCGCTAATTAAAACTAGCCTAGCCGTGATGAATTTCGAATCTTCACAGGTTTTCTAGATGCTGTGCTCACCAGGGAAACTAACATCTTCAGGTAAATGGCACAGAATCACAGTGTGCAGATGAAAGCGCACAAAAATATGAACCCGGGCAAGCGAAACAACACCTACAAAACACGTCAAATTCAATTACTAAGTCAATTAAGTCAAAGTTCCATTAAGCATGCAAAAATAAGCACATGCATTAGGATTTATGCCGAATGCGAGAAGTATGTGACCCCAAGTTTACTTGTATGCATTTTACCTTAAATACATTTGTTTAGGCTTCATGTTAATGATGAATGATGTTTGTAATTAACATTATAATTGATGTTTGTTTTATACTAATTATATTTCTCACTCTTGTTCTGAATACAGTTTAAATGTATAGATTTTTTATTGTGGAGTGAAAAGAGCAACAATGCGTATAAAATCATTTTATTTATAGGTATTTTACAATATATTTCAATGTAATAAAATGAACAGTCTTTGTTTTGTTTTGTTTTTCTCTAAATAATGTAAATTGAGCCCATGCTTATTTACATTTAATGTAAATGAGGTAATTATGCAAACAAGCCCAAACACTTACAGATAAGATAAGTAACATTACATATAAGGTGTGATTGTATTGAAAATAATGACAGAGACCTAAAATTATCACAATGCCGAGATAGAACAAATTTTTTGGCAGTCAAATGATTGTTATTATTATTATTATGGATTTCCGAATTGCCAGAAAGCATCACACACATAGAGCACCGATCGTTTGAAAAGTTTGAACACTTTTGAATTCATGCAAAATTTTCGAACTCTCCGAAACTTTCATTCTGTCTATTTATCGTCACCCTTCCATCAATATCCTACCAGAAAAAAACCCCAAAAACTGTTATCTCAGTGTATTTAAATGTATTTGGCAGACAAAATTAGTATGTTTTTCGCATAGTGGTCGAAATCGGTAGTTTCAGTGACTGAATTTCTGATCAAATACAGAATTATTTGAATGTCTAGACGTCTATCTCGACGTCTGGCTCATTTGTAAGCGTGTACCAAGAGCATGTTTACATACCAATGCAAAATTCTCTCTTATTTTTAATCCTAGTGTTCTATTTGTTCATCATCTTTCCATCAGCGACCTTTAAAACCAGTCCCATTATCTTAGCATGGCTTCATTTTGAGGTAAAGTTCAACATTTAGGTTGACTTCATCACTTCTTCATTGCCTTTACAGACACTCTACCTCTTTCTCTCTCTCTATTTCTCTGCACTATACCACACTATCATAAATCAGCTCAAGATCCAGAGTTCAATCAAGCTTAATGAGCCATTATGGCTCGATATTAAACATAACGAGCTCTGGCGGCCCAGCAGGGCAAGGCTGGCACACTATGCCCGTTTTCCGCCCTGAGTAATATACGCAAGGGCATTGATGGAGAGGAGTATGAGACAGACAGCCTCACACACATACATCGCCCTGTCTATCATTCCAACCCTGGCTTACTTCATGTCAGTTATTCTCAGAAAAATATAAGCTTTTATTTATTTGTTGGAGTGATGAATATGTCTGCTTTCCCGTCGTCGGAATCCATCAATTACACAATAAAAATTGCCCCTGTGCAGAGGTGATGAGAATCAGATTTACCCAGGGGCAGAGGGGATTTGCATATGTCAATCTGGATAATTCTGGGTGATTTCAAGAGTGATTCAACGCAAACACACACACACACACACCGCGCGCGCAGATGTACCTTGAGGTCACTTCCATTCAGGCGCATTCTGTTGATTCTGCGTCCGCTGGGCCTGCTAGTGTCAATCCAATAGATCAACTCCTTCCTGTAGTCAAAGTCTAGAGAGATGACATTACTGAGTCCCTGCAGAGAGAAAGACAAAGAGAGACGCAGGCAAAGCGTGAGATTGACAGACGAGATTTTAAAGGGAAGAAAAGTCGGAGGAGGTTTGGTTTAAAACAGCGGATAAAATCTCAATTTTCACGCTAACCTGAAGAATAATATTGGAATAGTGAGATACGTTAGACCATTACATTTTAGGCCAGTACAATTTGGAATAAAAAATAATTAATGTAACTGGAATTAAGGGAAATGTTGGGAGATTTTAATTAAATTTCAAATCACATGAGCCAACTATTTAGAGACCTTTAGCAGGTGTCAAATTTGAATTGAGATTATTTTTTGCATAAAATTGTTCATTTTCTCAGTTTAAACATTTGTTATGTTATCTATGTTCTATCGTGAATAAAATATTGGCTCATTGTTGTAATAATATATATATATATATATATATATATATATATATATATATATATATATATATATACACTAATTTAACACTGAACACTGTGTATATATTATTTTAATATTAATTAATTTGTGTATATATTATTACATACATATTAGTGATTCAACCAAAACCTAACAACAAATAATTTATTAAATAAATATATCAAAATACCTATAAATTAAAGTCTTTGTTTTAGAGGGATGTTTTATTTTTCTGTTTGGGTTTTCACATTCTATTTCGGTTTTTGAACGTTTACTTTTCATTTCAACATTTTCATATGCGTTTCTTACACAAAGTTATTACTGCAAGTATAAAGGAGAGTGATTGGACAGGACGGATTGTCACCAGAATTGTTGCGAGCCGGACTCGAACTTAGTTTAAGCAGCTATTGATACTTCAAAGCATTTGAACCATTTACTTTAAGCAAACGGAAGCATTTTATGAAAGTCAGAAAAGTAAAAAAATAAAATAAAATAAAAACGTCATCGAACTTCAAAACCCGGGTCTTTTATAGACTCATTATAACATCTTTCTTTGTTATTTTGACTATGTTCGGTTAGAAATAAGAGCGAGACTTCCTCCGTCTGACAGAAACTTCCCATCATGCACCGCTACGACCGTAGCCAATCACTTTCTCAGTAGGGGTCTTTCACATTCCCCTGTCTCTCTCTGTCGTTCTGTCTGGTTCACTCAAACCCCCCGCCGCGTTCAGATCTAATTTGCCGGACCAGACCTTTTAAATCAAACTGATGGAGTTCCTGACTGATGAATCAACCCGAGCGTGCGTTTTTAACTGCTCCTACGATGGCAAGCCGCTCAATCTCTTCACACGAGGGCCGTGAGACACTTTCTCATCCGACGGTCCCTTCGGAGCCAAATCGGTCATGGTTCCTTTTGCATTGACAAGCGCTTTCATGCAGATTTAAAGACCATAACTGACGTTTTCATTAATAACGACTACTATAATGATATATTTACCGGTTAAGAACGATTAAGAGAGCCGTAACTTACACTTTTTCACCATCGTTTTTCATACTAAGTGGAAAATGGTTATGATTCGAGTCACAATATGACCTTTTCTGCGCGCAAATATTCCAGGGCGGCGATATTCACGTCAATCGAGTGTTTGAAATGCCGTTTCTTGCTCGAGATGAGCTTGTGGGTTTCTATAAAGCACCACAGGTGGCTGCTGATCCCGCGCCTCTTATGAGCTTTCGGATGCTGTGTCTGATTTAAGCTCCATATGCTGTGAGAATGTGTATTTTTATAAAAGAAATAAGAAGAAATTAGAAGGGAATACGTAGGAAACACAGTAATGAGTTTGAGCTATACAGGATGACATCTGGAAAGATAAAAATACAATAATGGTTATAAAAGGGGATTTTCAAGAACTCTATAAGTAATAAACTTTGGAAAGCTTTACCTGTTTCAGAAGCGTGTAGTTTGATCCATCCAGACTGATTTTTCGGATTTCGTGATGGTCAGCAAGAATAAGAAAAGGCTCCTCCACTGGAAAAAGACAAAAAATATATCGATTTAATTATTTGTTTGTTGTTCATACAATGCATGGAATATTTTTTTTTTTTGTAAAATTTTGGTACAATTTATTTTTTTGTCTTTAAATAGCGCTTTATTCAATTATTGGAATGCATGAAATATTTAGGTGTTTTATTTTTTTAATACATAAAGTATTATGTTTCATTAAAGTTAAAATTAAATTACAATGCATAAAATATTTTATAATTTTTATAATAATATTTTATCATTTTTGTATTTTATTTTATTTAAAGCATAAAGCATTCCGATTTATACATTTTATATTTTTCTTTCTATTTAAAAAAATTATACGCAGTAAAACATTTTCCTCATAACATTTCTGTTTCTTCTTTCTTTAAAAAAATAAGAAAAAGAACTTGGCTTAGTTACCTAAAAATCAGTCTCACTTTAATCCTATGTGGCAATAAGTTAATAAAAAAGTACTTAGGGTTCTGTAATATTGAGTTATATGGATGTATTGGGATTCAAATACTTTAAAAAGCCTTTAAATAAGTGTTTGTGTTGCTCTATGGATTATTCTGGCTTCGAGACACGACTGCAACTCCAGTTTGATGACTTGAAATCGATTTCCTGTGAGCTGCCAACACTTGAACATCCACTTCCTGTCAAGTCTGGGACTTAGACTTGTCAGTCATATAAAAACAGTGCTTTATTACTTGAGTGTGTGTGTGTGTGTGTGTGTGTGTGTGTGTGTGCTTGTGTGTAGGCGCATATCTTTGAAGGAGAGACGCTTACAAAACAGATGTACGGTGGTACATGGATGGTATTAAAATGCTACTTTGTTATACTAACAGGGATTTTTAAGTATTCTATGGATAATTAGGTATACTATGGAAGATGTCCTAGTTTAATGGTGGTTTTACAGATACATTTGGACAAATAATGTGTTTAGTGTCAATTCACTGGATGTTTAATGTGCATTCTTACACGTAAGTATGCCTTCAGAAAGTTAGAAATAACTAATGGCAACAAGGTCACCAGTTTTAGGATTCTGTTTTTAAATCTACTGACCTACATACACATTTTTCAAATATATTTATAAAAAAATGATGGTAACAGGGTTGACATTTTAAGGCACTTTAAAAGAATAATGCAATAAAACTCAATTTCTTTAAACAAAACATGTATCCAAAATCGGGAAAACATTTTTATTATTATATAGTCATATTTATATTTCAATTATATTGCTTAAAAAATAAACATCAGTTGTTTATTATACAATATTATGGTAACAGGGTTCATATTTTATACTAAAATTGAGCAATAACACTTTTTTTAATTAACAAACATTTTAAACTATTATATAATTCTATACATATTTTAATTATATTATATTATATTACTTAGAATAAATTAACAGTGGTTCCCGAAACGTCATCACGGCAACAGGGCTGAAATTTTAAGATGCTTAAAAAAATGAAACAATAGTATGCATGAGACTTTAGCTTGTTTTTGATGAGATAACATTTTAAAAATGTTATGTATCCTTCAATTATATTATATTCATTAAAATAAAGTAACAATTGTTCTAAAAAAGCATTATGATAACAGGGTTGATATTTTAAGATGCATTTCATATATATAAAAAGCAATTCACTGTGTGAATGTGTGTCTTTGATTTGCTTTATGAAAGCATTATTTCATTAATATTAAATATTTTATTATTAATAAAATAAGTAATGAAATATATATATAAAAAATCTAATAATTAAAAAATAAAAATGGCTGCATCTGCAGAATGAGACATCTCTTCAAACAGAAAACAGGATCTTACCACAGTGCCATGTTAAAAAGACAACTGTAATTGTAAATGGTGGTCTTCAGTAGATTTCATTAGCAGCTTCTAAGCGTGTCAGCGGCGTTTGCGAGCGAACACTAAATGACTGAATATAAACGTTGTTCTTTTCTACAACAAATAACTGCAGGCAGATGCCATATGTCACCTGGATCTTCTCTTGGCCAATCAGAGCTCATCTCCAGCTGAAGAACTAATTGTCTTCAACCTCCTGTTGCTTTCCTCTAAATATAAGTCACAACAAGACTCGGTATGCGTGTTCCAGCCCGTGTGGGGTTTTTCTGGCCAAGTGTGACAGTAAAATCTTTGTCAGGGTCCACAGGAGCTCATTCACACCTGCGCTGCTGAATGGAGCGGAGTACCTGAGAGAGACCTGCAGCTGTGCGGGTTACTGGCGGGACGCTGGTACCCGTCGGCACACAGGCAGTGAAAAGACCCGTAGGTGTTGATGCACTGGTGACTGCAGGGAAAGTTCTCTGAACATTCGTCCACGTCGATGCAAGTCCTGCCGTCGTTTTTCAGGCGAAACCCCGGCCAACAAGTACACTGGAGAAGAGCGTAAAAAAACATGCATGGGTTACCAAAATACACATAAATTACATACAATATACAATTACATAATATAATTGTGTGAATATGTTTTCCAGTATATTTCATTGAAATGTTGTGAAATGTTATACGTCATGTTTCGATTATATTACATTAATTAACATAAATCGATTTCTTATTATGTGTAAAATATGTAACCCATGTATGTTAATGCTGTGGAATCGTAAAGTGAGAAATGACAAATATAAAATAAGAAAATAAAATAATAGTCATATATAAGTAGAATTATAAATGTAAGTAAAATAAAACAAAATTAAATAATGTCATAAAATGCATGCTATTATTATTAAAACTATGTATTTTATATTATATTATATTATATTATATTGCAATGCAAAAGCTTTAATGGTTATTAAAATATGCAAAAACTAAAAATAAATAAAGCTAAATAAAATAACACACATTATTACTTTAATTATTTAATTTTGGAAACAGAGAACTGCCACTGGGATTATTATTATTGTTGTTGTTATATAAATAAATAATGTTTCTTATATAAAACAATATTATTGATACTGTATTATTATTTGATATTATATGCTATTACTAGCAAAAAACTAATTGCAATAAAAATGTGTTAATGCTCATTAAAATATGCATACATTATGTAACATTTATATTTTATGATTTTTTCAATTTTATATAGTTTCTCAATTAAATGTCCTATTAGATGTTTGGGTGAAATATAATGCCAAATTTCCATTTGACTCACACTAATAATAATGACAGACTAATATACAGAAAGTCAAGTCAAAAAGTTAGAATGATCAAAATAAAATTAATAATAATAAACATAATAGTAGTAATATCATAGTAATAGTAATTATTATTTTATTCGTTTTATTTAAAAAAAAACAAGTTTACATTATTTCAATTTCAGCTATATTTGAGCTATCTTTGAGTAATTTTAATTTTTGGTGAAATATGACCATGACGAATTTATATACAATTCAGTCTAATAATAATGAGAGGATAATGGACAGGAAGTGAGCGGTGAAACAAAACGATGTTTACAAAGTTTCTAGACCATTAGTTTAGTCATTAGTCATTCATTAAAACTATGCTTTATATTTTAATTATGCGGTAACAAAAGCTAAAACAAACCGTAAACAAACGGTAAGTTCGTATCCGCCGTGTCCTTGACTGCCTGTTTTTAAAGTCAGTGTGGCTGTCCAACGACCGGCCCGGTATTCTGAGACATCTGCCAAAACGAACCTGTTCGATCTGCCACTCACTCTGTGTGTGTGTGTGTGTGTGTCTGTGTGTGTGCGCGTGTGAAAACACGTACAATGTGCGAGTCTAGCTTACATGCCTCAGCCGATATTCTCAAGCGCTAAATAGCTAGCGTACATTTTTTTGCGTCCTCGGTTAAACGTAAACCAACTGAAAACGGGATCATAACATTCTCCACAGATTTAGCGCTAAGCACCATAAACCTCCGTGGAATGTAAAAACATTTTAGTGCTTCGAACGATTTGTTTGCGCAGACTTTCCCAATATTGTCGTAGGCCGCTAAAGCCTGCTAATGATGTTTAGCGAAGATTTGCTGGAAAAACAATAACATTCTTTCGCATTCGCGGTCCGTAGTTTCATGTGCAGACGTCTTCGGCGCGGAAGTTGAACCAGATGCTCGATTCGCAAACATGAAAAAACCTCGTACGGCGTGACAAATGCGCTTCATACGCACCTTGTATCCCACGGGTAGGTCTTGGCAGTCCTGGGTGCATCCGCTGACTTTACGGTTCAGACACTCGTTAACGTGGCAGTTCCTCTCGTCGGATCGGTCGCCGCAGTCGTCGTGCTGATTGCACACGCTGCCCAGCGGAACGCAGCGGCCGTTTGCGCACATGAAAACCGAACCGTTGCACAAACTTTCTAAAACATGGAGCGGCCGAGAAAAAAGGGGGGAAAGAAATCAACAAAACCATCAGATGAGAAACGAAGAGTTCGAGTGGTTGCTAGGGTGCTCTGGATCGCCTTTAGCGCGTTTTTACTGCTGTGTGATTGCTGGCTCGTTTCTTAGAATATGGTT
Organism: Puntigrus tetrazona; assembly: GCF_018831695.1. Taxonomy (NCBI): domain Eukaryota; kingdom Metazoa; phylum Chordata; class Actinopteri; order Cypriniformes; family Cyprinidae; genus Puntigrus; species Puntigrus tetrazona. Next base: position 7,724,280 of record NC_056720.1, read on the forward strand.
ATGCCTATGTTGAACTCTGGAGTATTCTAGAAGGTTTTCAACACATTCCTCTAAGTTTGCTATGGTGTTCGTGGTGGTTTTTACTATGTTGCTACTGTGTGTGGTCGCTAATGTGTTCTGGGCACTTTTAATCCGGTTTTCAATGGTGTTCCCAGTGGTTTTCAATACGCTGCTACTATATGTGGTTGCTAGGGTTTTTTTGGGCACTTTTTAACCTGTTTTCAATGGTGTTCTTGGTAGTGTTCAATATGTTTCCACTCTATAAGATTGCTAAGGTGTTCTGAGAGCTTTTTTGGCACCTTTGCTACTGTATTTTTGGCAGTTGTCAATATGTTGCTATGACATGTGGTTGCTAGGGTGTTTTGGGCCCTTTTTAGCCTGTTTTCGATGGTGTTCCTAGTGGTTCTCAATATGTTTCCACTTTATGTGGTCGCTAGGGTGTTCTGAGAATTTTTTAGTACGTTTGCTATGGTGTTCTTGGTGGTTTCTATATGTTCCTACTATATGTGGTCGCTAGGGTGTTCTGGGCACTTTTTAACCGGTTTTCAATGGTGTTCTTGGTAGTTTTCAATATGTTGCTACTTTATGTGGTTACTAGGGTGTTTTGGGCACTTTTTAGCATGTCTGCAATGGTTTTCATGGTGATTTTCAATATATTTTTACTCTATGTGGTTTATAGGGTTTTCTGAGAGTGTTTACTATTGTGTTCTTTGTGGTTTGTGGTCACTAGGATGTTCTGTGAGCTGTTTAGAGAATTCGTTATGGCGTTCTAGGTGGTTTTGGCACTATTCTAGGTGTTCTGGTTGGTTGCTAGAGTGTTGCTTAACGGTCCAAGTCTAAAGAGCCTTATTAGTGTTTTAAAGTTGTACTGTAAACATCTTGTAAACAACTGAACTGAATTTCCCCTCAGAAAAAATAAACTTAAAACTGTTGCTTAATGAGCTTGGCTGGGAACAGTAATGGCATCTGTTAACATTAATGGCATATGTTTGCCCTGAAACCAAAATTTGAAGAACAGAGGCACAGCAGTTTCATCAGCCCCTCTCTGCCCAGCTCAGGTGGTACTGGCAGGGGTACAGGACACAAACGGGGAGGACCAGGTGTTCCGACAAATCCCATACGGGACGAAACCTGGGAACCTGTCAGTCAAACGGGGCGCGTGACACATGAGAGGGACTCGCCTGCAGCGGAACACTTCGGGTTGAGTGGCAGCTCGTCTGATTGGTCCAGACAGTCGGGGAAGCCGTCACACTCCCATTGGGCTCTCAATAAACACCGCCCATCTGCGCAGCGGAACTCCTCCTCTTTGCATAAGCGATATTCTGGGGAACATGGAAGAATTTGATAGGATGATAATTCAAACGACATGGTGAAAAAGCCGTTACTACATTAAATAGACATGCATGATATTTCAGTCAACATTATTACATACATATATAGATTTAAAGACATATTTTATAAAGACATCAGTAAGTCGTATAAATCTACATTTGTTAGATAAGCACAAATATTCGCATTTGCTAAAGATTCATATTGACAAAAATACATTTTTGTATGTAAAATCGCAAAGAGACATATTGTGAGAAATAGTTCCATTGCGAGATTTAAACTTCGCTACGGGATAAAAAAATTTAATAAATAATTGTCAAAAAAATTGCAAAAATACACTGAGAGATTTATGACACTGAGAAGTCATATATTCATTAAATTCGCAATCGTTTTAAAAAAAAATTCATAAATAGTCACAGAATATTATTGACAATTATTATTGTCGAAATAAAACCTATGCAAAAAGACTTAATTCAATAATTATGCATTTTGACATTATCTCTATGTTAACAAAGCACATTTTCACATAATTTTACTCACTTAAATTTATGCTGATTTTAAAACTAAAAAATATACATTAAAGTATTCTTTCAAAATGTTCTAACTTTTTTTTATTTTATTTGTATGCAACTTATATATATATATATATATATATATATATATATAATTCATATTGATTTTGTGGTAAAATGCAACTGGGACAGGTTTAGAGGTTCATCCACATAGATAAAAATAAAATACATGAATAGTAGCCTATATTTCCATCAATTATTCTGAGCGAGTGTGTATTCTTAGATCGGAGGTATGGGACAATGAGTAATGCATGCTTTCCGACCGCAGAAACGTCCAATTAATGTTGTGCCAACGCAATTACAATCCATTACAGAGGCCGCAAAGGGATGGTCGTTTTCAACAGAAAGTAATGAATCGAGAAACCGGAGCCACTCACCGCATTCCAGAGACTCGTCAGAACCATCTCCGCAGTCGTCGTCATGGTCACACACGAAACGACGCGGGACGCAGTTCTGGTTCCGGCACTGGAACGTGCTCTCGGTGCACGTGTTGTTCGGAGCTTATTAAAGAGAGGAGGAGGAACGGGAGCAAACTGAACGTTAGGTATGTGTTAGGATAAAAGGACTAGAACATAACAGACACCTGAGACTTGTCTGAAATCCCCAATTATTTTGGTTGTGGCTCTGAAAATTCAGGGACAGTAGATAAAAAGAAAATATTCTGGGTAGATTTGGCACTTTATTATCCAGCAGTGGTGGTAATTAGTGTTTACTGTTATGAATACAAATAAATGAATAACTGCATAAATGAATGAACCAGTGAACAAATATTGACAAAAAAATTACCAATAAAATGCCTAGTTTGAGAAAGCATACACAAAATAATGAAAACAATGTATAACCTAAAAATGAAATAAATACACATATAAATGAATAAAATAAAATCTTTTTTTTTCTAAACTACTAGAACATTTCTAGAATATTAGCCATTTATCAGTGCTAATTAAGCACATATTAATGCCTTATTCTACATCCCTAATCCTAAAGCTAAATTTAACAACTACCTTTCTAACTTTTAACAGCAAATTAAGAATTTAAGGAAAAGTCGTTAAGAGTTAACAAGTGTTTTACCTATTCTGAAGCGTTACCCAATTTGTATTCATTTTACAATAAGATTAAAAGAACGATTGTAATGACCTGAAACATATATTTATGTTTTAAAACATAAATCCAAATCGAATGACTGATGAATTCATCTGAATTACTAGCTTCATTTCTCTTGTGATTTGGGGTGAAAACAGGAAAAGGAAGTTGCTGGTTTTATGAGAGGAAATATTATGGTTGAAATTACCACAGCCAGCTACCGCTAATTCATCGCTACCATCGGGACAGTCTCTCTCTCCGTCACATAACCAGTTCCTGGGTACACAGGCATACGATCCTGGGCAACTGAACAAACCGGGGGCGCACGTCGCCGAACCTGTCGAGAAAACAGAGACTGAGCATCGCAATCTCAAGCCAACATGCTGCGTGAATGAATATTCATTTGTTTAAAAAAAAAAAAAAAACCTTCTCAAAGTAATTGAAAAAGTTTAAGCATTGTCTTGAGAACTTGTTTAACAATCTGTTTGTGTTTGACCTTTGAGAAACCTGAGGGTTTTTTTCAGAGCCCATTTGTTAGGAGCACAGCATGGCCATAAATTCGCAACTATGATGAAACCGCAGGCCAATTTTTCTTCCCGCCTCTTTCGTGTTGATTTATATCCTTCCTCTCGGAGGAAGTCTTTCATTGTGTGGCCTAAATGCAAATACGTGCTTCAGTGTTTTACCGCAAATTTCCTCGCTTTCATCCAATCCGTCACCGCAGTCGTTCTCCCCGTCACAAAGCCACTGTTTGGCGATGCACTTGTTTTTCGAGCAGGCGAACTGATTCCAAAGGCACGACGAATCTAGAGGGAAAAGTTTGAACTTTGAAAATAAACCCGCGGGATGCCGTAGTGACATATAGGGTACGGTACACACAAAAACGTTGATTCTTTCAATATTTATGTTGTTTTAAACTACTTTTAGTTCTTTCATTGTACACAAAATATTTCATAAATGTTCACGCTCTTTTCAAATCGAAGGGTATAAAGGAAAAATATAATTCAAATGTGTAAAACTATTTTATCTTTTGGTCAAGGAAATTTTGACAGGAAAACTACTCGGTCAATAAATAAACCCTATAATAACCAAAATAAAATAAAAAATTAAATACATTCATATTTATATAATTATTTCTTAATTGATGTAATAAGTCATACATGTTTGAAAAGAGAGTGAATGAACAATAAATAGCTTGTTATGCCCCTTTTCGTGGGATAACAAACTATAACCTATAATTAGCAAAATGAAACAGTAAACATCTATGAAATTACTTTTACTCTAGTTCTTCTGTAGAACCCGAAATATTGTATTTTTAACAATTTCACGCTGCTCTAAAACACAAAGCATATGACGAGCAAACTAAGGAAAACAGCGTTTAAACCTTATAATACTCAAAATAAAACACACAAAAAAAATTCTAAATATTAAATGTTGTGGTCCGAAGAAGAAAAAGTCATACAGACTTGAAATGACATGAAGATGAATAAATGATAACAGAATTTTCAATTTGGCGGGAAAACTAAGAAAAAGACATTTATAACCTGTAACACCCAAAATAAAACACATAAATTAATCTAAATATTTTATGTTATGTTCCAAAAAGGAAAACTCATATGAGTTATATCCTATAATAAGATAATGAAAGTGTAAACATCTGAGTTTGCCTTTGGAAGCCAAATGCAAGTGCAATATCTGAAGAAAGTGGCCTCTAAATGCCCTCTTCGCCCTTGTTGGGATTAGAGATTCAACTTTGGAAAGCGATCCTGCTAGCAAGCACTTTTAAAGTAATTGTCCACTTGCATACGCACGCGAGCCACGAAAGGTGTGAGCAAATATGCCCCTCTCAGCAGTCTGAAAGTTTGTTTGCTTGCGTTTGCCATCGATTTTGTGATATCTCTGCAAAGCCACCGGGGGCTGGGACAGAGAAACCAAGGTCACCAAGAGAAAGGTTTTAAAAAGTGACACCAAAAGGGCTGAAGACAACGCAAGCGAAATGGATGAATAGGTAAATGAGGGTCATTCTTCAAAACCTGCCTTAAGGGAAGTCTCAAAAGAACAAATAACCAATATAAAAGGTGAAAAAGCACCGGCGCGTTCGTTAAGATCAAGGACACGGAAACAAATCCGTATTACTTCCGATTTTGGGTCAGTGAGTATGAGGTCGCCGCACGGTCCAGAGTTGCGCTGGCTTCGCGGGAGCTTCAGTCGCAGATCAGAGTTCTTGCTCAGAATAAGACGCTTTGAAGCGGAACCAAAAGGATTCCCGGCACGGGGTCGGGACAGAAGCAAAGCAGAGATTGGGCACAGCAGGAAAGCAGAACTTCCTAGAACTTCCTACTCTACAGTTCTGCTCACTTTAGAGGTACACCGCAAAGTCTGAGATCGAGACAAACGCGAATGTCGATAAGGTTAATAATTTAACAACACATTACAGCAAGATGTGGATGGAATATCCCTTTACCTAGAGCTGTACAGTAACATCATTTTAAAATTTCCCAAAAGCATAGTCTGAAATCTCAAGAAATAAAGTCATGATTATAAGAAACGGTGTCAATCGAGCAGCATTGTGAGATTATACAGTAAAATTTCGAGTTGTAGCTTCAGTAAAAAAAGTAAAAATAAAGATAAAAAGTGGCAAATTGTGAGATATATATAGACATACTGTGAGATATAGCAGTAATTAATTGGCTGATAAAAGAAATAGTCACATAGCAAGACTCACAAAGTCAATAAGGGAGACATAATATAAAATAAAGTCAAATAATATTGCATTGCAAGATATAAAGAAACATTGCAAGATATACTGACATAATGTGAGATATAGCCTAGTACCAATTCTGAAAGAATTTTGGAATTCTTTCTCGTTACAACGAGAAATAAAGTCACATTGCTTGATTTAGGTCACCGTGGAAGCCAAAAAGTTGCAAATTCACAAATAAGTTAAGATGTACAGCAAATCCCTCTTTGAAAAAGTGACTATGAGGAGAAATAAAGTCACACGCAACATTTCAAATCACATTTTGAGAATTACGAAAAAAGTGAATTGCGAATTTGAGAAAAAAGTCGCATTTCGAAATACAAAGTCACAAATATATAAACTCGCAATTATAAGAAAAAAGTTGCAATTATGAGGATATAATTAGTTATCCCTGAAGTGGAAACGAGCTTAAAAAAATTCAATCGTGTAAAAGTACCAGTTTATCAGTCTTCACAATAATTCATCTGGAATCTGAAACGAATAAAACTACGAGTAGACAAGAAATTGAGCGTAACTTTTAGATAAAAGCATATCTGTAACTCTGTAAAGCCGGGAATGTCAAGCAGCTAAACTCTCACATTTAGCACTTCCCACATACTAGCCGTGACAAGTGGATCAATAGATCAAAATAGCACTTAAGTTCTAATGCAGATGGTGCTGCGTGACTTGAAGATAAATAAAGTGTTCAGATGTGAATATATTCATTAGGATGACATATAGAGCACACGATGTGTCCGGCAAGCCTGATCAGTTAAAAAAATATAGAAAGGTGGCTCTCACCGCATTGAAATTCATCCGCTCCGTCCTCGCAGTCTTTTTGTCCATCACACAACCAGACGCTGGAGATGCAGTTTCCACTGGGACACGCAAAATGGCCGTCCTCACAGGTATGGACTGAAGCTAGGAAAATGTCAAAATGAATACAATAAGGGTTTAGGGACACCTGTAGAAAACCATCTGAAGTTCTTACTTTCAACAATTACCAAAGGGTTTGTATGAGCTCTACATGTCTACCTCAGCTTCAGTTATCCGATTTGCTATCTGTGGTTTTGCATTTGCGTTCGGATTCTGATTTGTGTATCAAGTTCGTTTTAAACCTGCAGCGTTTCCTTGAGCACAAAGAATAGGAAGCATCTGAGTTTTTTGTTTTCTACAAGATAGGAGCAACCACAAGCAAAGGTCAACAGTTGAATCCTCTTCATATTTCTAAGAAAGGTTTGTGCCTATTTCTGTTTTCAAGGGACATAAACATTTTCAGAGAATCAGTGCTTTAGCTAATCATCATACATTTGTGTTATGTATTTCTGCCTTCAAGACTTCCAGGAAAGTTCCTATGTAGTTTTGAAATCATAAATGGGTGTTTACAGGCATTTTTATGTCCTCAGGCATTGATTTTTATTAAAACATTTGTTCTTTGCTGTGTACTGTCTAAGAAAAAGGTTTAATATTTTAGCATTCATACGAAACATTTCCTTTATATATTATTTTGTTTTACTATTTTTCCAAGACCAAGTTTAAATCTTAAAATATGAATAAAAAAAAGAAACAAAAAAATAAAAACATTTTTTACTATGATAATTAAAGTAAAAGAGAAAAAGCATAAAAAAGGAATATACATGCACAACAAATATGCATGGATGCAAATACATTTTAATATATAAATAATTAATTAATTAAAAATATATATATAGGTATTGATTGATTGATTGATTCATTGATTGATTGATTTTAGCTGAAAATGAATAACCCCTTAAAAAATCTTGCACATTTTGAATTTACTTTATATATTATCATTGCGTAGATGCAAATTGTGATCATTAAAAAGTCAAAAAGTAATTCGACTTAGCAGCTTGTTGATGCTACAGTTTTGTTTACACACATTCTGACATACACATATGTATGTATGCACTGTAGTCACAATTAAAAAACCGCACATTATCATTACCAACCCGCTTCTGCCACAGCTCCTTCACTGACATTCCCTAACTTGATAACTTGCAGATTTCAAAGACAAATCCAACTTTCTAACTTTTAATTACAACTCTGCGATGACGTTTATGTGCGCTCAGCTCATAAATTCTGACAGGACTGTAAAGTTCCGCAAAAAAATTCTACACGCTCATCGACTTCCAGAACTCCGCCACAAGGACTTATTAAGTCACTAAATATTCTCAGTAGGTCCTGGGCTTTCTACATATATCATAAATATCTAAGTATATTACTGTCAAATATTTGGCAGGACTCAGTATGATTGAGTCAAAAAAAGTCCACATTTCGCAGCCTAATAAAAGGCTCTGGCGATGTGAGCCGTCACTGCACCGCAATGCAAAATTCCCTTTGTTCCCAGTGCTATTTTCCATTCTTAACATGACAACATTGTACTTTGAACACAAACAAACAAGAGAAAGACAGTCCGGGGGAGAGAATGCAAATTCATTTCTACCGTGGCAGTGTATTTCGTCTGCGTAATCCCCACAGTCGTTGGCTCCATCGCAGATCCAGGAGGGATGAACACACAGCGATGTGGAATTGCAGCTTAGAAACCTCTCGCTGTCGCTGGCGCGAGAACCCAGTCTGTAGTATTCCATGCAGTCTGTGCTATCTGGAAACACAGAAAGGACAATGAGAAGAGTGTTTCACACGTTAAGTGACACACTGACAGAAGTGCGAACAGGCTAGCGCCTTCGCATATGCTAATCTTACTACAGCTTTTCTCGTCCGATGCGTCAGCGCAATCGATGATCTGATTACACCAGGATGATGCAGGAATACAGGCGCCGTCTGCACACCATCGCTCAGAGGACGAACACGAGGAATCTGGAACCAGAAGTAGAAAAAGAAAACTAGACACACCTAAAAACAAAAAACTCAAAGCAAACCCAAATGTTTTATAACGAAATATTTTAAAGCATAAGGTCGGTCAACTTTAAGACAAGTCAAACCGCTTTGAAAAAAAGCAAAACCCTTTAAATGAAGTGGAACCAGTTTAAAGTAAACCAAAATGCTTTAAAAGAAGTCAGGTCACCATAAAGTGAAGACCACCATTAAAATGAAGTCAAACCAAAGATGCTTTAAATGTAGTCAGAGCAGTTTAAAGCAAACCAAAATATTTTAAAAGAAGACCACTTTAAATCTACTTTAAAACAAATCAAAGTAATTAAAAAAAAAAAGTCAGACACTTTTAAGCAAACCAAATTAACCAAGATTGTTTCTGTAAAGTTTATAATGTTTGCATATTTCCAAATTCTAAATAAATAAATATATAAAATGCTAATAAAAATAAAGTGCTAAAAAAATGAAAACAGAAACCCAGTGGTAGTGTGAATGTAAAACATGTCTATTTAAAGCGGTGTGAGTCTGATTCTAAATTAAGTTAAATTACATCCTACTCCATTTTCAAGTACAATGTGAATGCAAAATTTGATTCTTACAAAAAGGAGATATAAGGAGATATATCACTGGCTACAGATGACAAAATACAATAAAATTGTATGCAATATGAAACATTTTATTTATTTAATTCCAAAAGTAAATGTTTCTAGAAGCATTTAGATTCCCGAATTGCTGGCAGGAGTGCAGCGTTCACTGGCCTTCACTGATGCAAAGAGATGCCGAGATCTGTGGTTTGTGCTGTCTACATTATAGATGTGTTTCTACATTAAAGCTTAATGTTGTTATTTAGATGTTCAAGTAAGGCGAGAATTCAAGAGTTCTATTGATTGATGGACTACATCTCTCCAAAGAGTCGGGCAGAATGAGGGGAAAAAAACCCCCAAAAAACAGAAGATTCCTGAACAGACCCACACTGGATTCAGAATGGGTTTCAATTCTGTAAGAAGAAAAAACAATACCCACTGTTACAGTAAACTTCATCCGAGTTATCCCCGCAATCATTCACTCCATTACAGAATCGATGGTTGGCCACACAGCGCTGGTTATAGCACGATTTAAAGCCGTGTCTGCAGTTCCGGTTCTCTAAAGGATGATAATGCTAAGATTAGGCACAGGACTGTATAATAACATGCTATTAGATAGATAGATAGTCTATTCTATTAGGTAGTCTATTCATAAATACGAAATACGAGGCCTGGATACTAAAACTATCTGAGAGCAACTGCTTCATTAGAAGACAGAGCAGCGGTCAGCCTGTCACATCACACGCACTCATTACATTTTTGCCAGGGCCCCTCTAAGCTCGTCTTATTAGTCCAAGTCACAGTAGAACAGGAAGCTGCATTCATTGAGTTTAGCGCTCAAACACAGCACACCGCCTGATTGGGTTCTTACCGCAATACTGCATCTTCTCATCCGACCTGTCTTTGCAGTGCGCGATGCCGTCACATGTCAGTTGGTAATCGATGCATTCCCCGTTTCCGCACTGGAACTCAGAGTGGATGTTACAGGAAGAGTTCATGGCTGGAAGAAAAGAGTAAAGGAGATTTGTAGAGTTGTGATGTGCTGCGCTGAAGTGTTTGACACACAATCAGCCGAGGATAGACGTGGCAGCGGAGTTCCTTTAAACTTTTTTTTTTTTTTACTGTGAATCTATGTACACAAACTTCAGAGGGATGTCTCCTTGGCCTTTGCATTGCATCCCCTGTGGTCTGTTCCATCTGTTGCACTATGTCTAGCTGTTTGAACACAAAATCACGTCTGTATATAATCGTCTCCAAGCAGAGTCTAGCGCTGTTTCAATCTTACACTGAAAGTCACAGACCATCCTGCATCTAACCAGTGTTTGTTAATGTCACACAACTGATGTGATTCTTTGTTCATCCCTAACAAAAACTTTTTACAGGTACATTAGATTGACGTTCCATTATCTGTATATAGACAGAAACCTCCAGATCTAGATATCTCCAATATCTAGATCTAGCCAACTGTATTAAATGTGTTGTTAAGAACCAGCACATCTATCCAGATTGAAATCTGTAGTAGCTCCAGTAAGTGAAAATATAATCACTTGGCATTTACAGTGTAGAAAGAAAATATATATGGATTATAATCCAGAATAAGAATTTAGTCAGAAATCTGAAATCTAAAATTAAGATCACAATCTTGATTTAGAAACTGTATTCAGAGCAAAAGAATTTAAACGTGTTTCCAAAATGTGATACGTGTAGAAAAGAATGTGAATCATAATCTGGATTTAGAAAATGGATCGTAATCTAAATCCAGATCACAATCTTGGTACTGAATCTGTATTGCATTTTTGGATGTGCAGTTAAATCTGATATGATCTTGGAGTACAACCTGGATGTACAATCTAGATTAAAATCTGGTTTCAAAAAAGCAAATGGAATCTAAATTATAATCTGAATTTAGACCACAAACTTTATTTAGAATCTATATTCAGAGCAAAGGATATCAAGATTGCAATCTGTATATGCATTTGTTTTTTTTTTCCCATAATCTGGATACAAAATGTAAACTATGAGCAATATGAATCAGAATCTTAACCATAATCTGGATTTAAAATAAGGAATATAACCTGAATCTAGATCATCGTCTTTACATGGATGTACTATATAGATTAAAATCTGATTCCAGAATGCAATATTCATAGCAAATGTGAATCATTATCTGGATCCACAATTTGGATCAGAGTTCAAATCACAATCCGGTTTCTCATAATCTTGGTTCAGAACATAAATTCTGACCAAAATGAATTGGAATCACAATCTGAGTTCAAAATCTACATTAAGAGCAGCATGAATCCCAGTCATATAGATATAGAAACAATATTAATAATAATGTAAATAATAATAAGCAGAAGAATGCTGCAGCAAAAAGATTATTGGACCACAGCCTTGCTGATATTTACGCTGCAGTTTGTTCCACGAGCAGCAGAATGTTCTTCTCACTATGCTAAAAGCGGCTGTTATGTCCCACATGCCCCCTGTTTCTCAGCTATCCGCCTCCAGACCTAGGGCACAACAGACCTGAAAGTGCGCTCTGAATTTCAATCCAGAGTGAATCAGCCACCAAACATTTCACTTTCTCAAAACCTGCCTGTATCACCAGCATCCCAAACACAAATATCCGGTATAATTTGGAATACGCCATCATAAAGATCGCCTCAATACTAACAGATATGGACATAGCCTAATAACTCAAAGAACTTAGACATATCAGAAAAATGTGTGAAAATGAGCAAGAGATACAGAGAGAGAGAGAGAGAGAGAGGTTACAGGACTTACATACACATCTGTTGTCATCCAGTAATACCCGTTCTCCACGACAAGTACAGTTTACCACACCAAGTGGAGTCAAAAGGCAAAGGTCATGGCACCCTCCATTATTCACGCTGCATGGGGATGACTCACCTAAAAGTAATAAGAGGAATCCTTGGTAATAAATCACTATTCTCGGTGCAGACAAATCATGAGATTCACTACAGTTCAGCAAGCTTTATAGTTCATACTCGGGGTTAAGAATTTACAGGAATTGAATGTCTCTATGTTTGGCGCCATGTTTTAATGTATACACAGTTAAGAAGGAATAGCAGAATAAAAGCAGCTTGGCAGCAGCATAATGTGTTTACTATATATTCAGGGCAAATGGAATCTAAATCATATCTGGATTTAGAATATGATTTCTTGATACGAGTCTTGACCACTTCAACAGAAACCTTCAAAAACTATAAATAATCTGGATCTAGAATTTAAATCTGAAAAATATGAATCACAGTCTTTGGTTTAAAATCAAATTAATTTGCATTGCAATCTGGATGTTCAAGGGGGATCATAATCCATTTTCAGTATTGCATATTTACAGGTAATAGAATTTGATTCATAATCTGGATTTAGAATTCGGATCCTACTCTGGATCCAAATCATGAGCACGACCCTCATTTAGAATCTATTAATAACCTGGATGCAGAACCAAAATTCTGAACGATATGAATTTAAACCACAATCTTAGTATAAAACCACATTTTAGATCAAATGAATTTAGATTGGAATTCAGAATCACAAAATGTATAATGTAAAATCATGAACTGCATATTTAGAACAAACAGAATATGAATCATAATCTGAATTTAGAATATGGATTCTAATCTGAGTCTCGACCACAACTTTTGTGACTTTCAGAATGTACTGATAATCAGGCTCTAGAACCTAAATATACAATATGTACAATATGAATTTGAATTACAATCTTGGTTTGAAAAATAAAATGAACTGCATATTAACAGCATACAGAATATGAATCATATTCTTTCTTTCTTTCTTTCTTTCTCTAGAATCTAAATTCTTATCAACATGAATCTGAATCACAATCTTTGTTTGAAAAATACAGTATATGTATATATATTTAAAAAAATGTAATTAAATTTGGATGTATAATCATTGAATGTAATCTGAATTATAATGTGGATTTAGAATACACATCGCGATCAAGATTAGGAGATTTTTGTTTCCTTGTATGATTTAGTAATGATCCCAAATCATGTTTGTTTTTTTTGGAATGTTACAGAATGCTGCCTGAAATATTTAATTCAATTCTCATTGCCTTTCGGAAGGCTCTATTTTAAATGCAGCCTAAGGCATCCGATGTCTTTTAACTCAACACATTCGGTCCTAGCACACACACGCACGCACGCACGCACACACACTCAAGGCTTGAAGGGCACTCTTGCAGTGCCAGTCAGAGGGCTGGGCTCCTCAGCGGGTGTGAGTTTGAACTGTGCTTGGCACAGACGTTGGCGTGGAGCGCGGGTCTCTGAACCGTGCCCTATCTACACACAAGCGGCTGCCAGATTCCAGAGCCGTGGGCCGAGCGTATTCCCCTGCACAAATGGTGAGGATTCAGATGAGTGCATTGGGCCAGCGTCTTTCACCGCAGCGACATGGGGCTTCGGTCCTGGGAGGCTTTCGCTTATTATGGGATGGCGCTTTTAATAGCTTGGACTCTTCGATGGCTGATTTCTGTTGGCTGGCGATTATAAAGGAATGTTTATTAGCTGGAATAAAAGGAACTGCAGATGGTATTCACTTTTAAAGGGACAGTTAACCTAAAAAAAAAATGTAATTATGTCATTATATTCGGAAGGAAAAAGTCATGGGGTTTGGAACAGCGTAAAGTCTTATTTTTGCTAAAAAAGTAATGCATTTGGATTTCAGCATTTTATAGCTCTGTTTGAGTGAATTCTCTTAATAGAGTTGTCTGTGCTATATAGATAGGACGGACGGTGGCTACCGTGGTCCAAATCTCCTAAGAGAGTCCCGAGATGAGAAAATCTCAATTTGCGGTTTGGGATGCCAAGCATCTAAGCTGCTTCCATTAGAGTCCTTTGAAACACTGAGGCTTGAACCGCAAACAAAGAAACGTCTGTATCGAAGCCAAGAAATGAGCGGAGTGGAAAGTCGGCATTCTATAAATGTGTCACGTCCTATAAATTCTGCTAATTCTGTAAATTTCATGGTGCAGTTTTACTTCTCGGGTGAATCGCGTTTGGTTTCTTCGCTTTAAAAGATTTACTCCTCAGGCACTTGAAACGTGGCGCTCCTTGGGAGTTTCTACAGATGCAATTACCAAGCACTGCGGGTTTACGTTTTCTTGGTGGGAAAATAGAAGCGTAAAAGTCCCCGAGTGCACTAAACAGAATTTATGTAGATGAAACTTCCAGCAGTGGCCAGGCTAGACTGGGTCTCGGTATTCAGGAGGCTACCGAGATGGATTTGTTATATTTATTTTACTTATGGAAATATAACGGTCTGTAATTAGTGAATAATTACCTTCTGATGATGTACAGTCCCTCATTAATACGATTTGCCTTTGTATTTATCACACCGTGCTGACATAAACCCAGCTTGTCCTGTAATACGTAGAGTCAGCAAAGAACACCGTGACTACGTTCAGCTTATTTGACCCTCATGTCAGAATGTGTTGATTTTGTTCCAGCTTCCTGCGCGCCCATCAAAAAAAGGCCCCAGTGACTTCTGACGCATCTAACATCAGTGACTTTGAATTGTGTTTGCTGTCATCCCAGACTAAACATCTCAGACACCTTGTGCGAATAATATAAACAAGCTTTGTGTGACTAATACAAACAAGACTGCAAGACATCAGCTGCGTCAACCAAGAAATGTGTTTATCTGCTCGTTTTAAAACTCTCTTTGATTCAGGGGTTTTAGAAATGCACTATGAAGGTTTGTTGACACAACACTTCAGTTTCAATTGATCTAAAAATGTTTGGTTTGAGTTAAATGTTAAAACAGTTGAGTCGCGTGATGGAACAAAGGAAATGAATCACGTACAGCTGTTGGTGTCATTGGAAACAGCAATGATTCCCATCGGTTGATGAGGGATGTCTGCGCGGAGGACTTTCGTATTGGCTCCGGTGAACTTATCAGAGCGGATCACAGCCCGCCGTGTCCAGTCGGACCAGAAGATGAAGTCTCTGTAAATTGCCAAGCCAAAGAACGTTCCGGGTCCTGATTTCACAATGACCTACAAATTTAAGAGGAAGAATTTAAGTGATGGAAATATCCTGCTAATAAAAAAGATGTTTTTTTACAAGAACATGAACCGTTTCAGGTTATAGGCTAGCAGTCAAAAGTTTTCTCGTGACCTTAAAAACTTTTTGAACTCGTGCTTAAATGCCAGATAGATGGCAAAATAGATGTATATACAGGTAGAGCAACAGACAGACGGATAGATGAATGGATAGAACAATAGATGAGTGGATGAATGGAAAGAACAACATGGATGGATGGATGGATGGATGAATGGATGGATTGAGAGACAAGCTGAACAATAGAATAATGGATGGATGGATGGATGGATGGATGGATGGATGGATGGATGGATGGATGGATAGACGGACGGATAGACAGAACAATAGGTAGAACAATGGATGAATGGACAGAACAACAGATAGAACGAAAGAACAACAGGATGTTGGATGGATGGATGGATGGATGGATGGATGGATGGATGGACAGGATGGAGAAGATGAATAACAGTGATGAATGGATGGACAAGTTGAACAATAGAATAATGGATGGATGGATGGATGGATGGATGGATGGATGGATGGATGGATGGATGGATAAATAGAACAATGTATGAATGGACAGATAGAATGATAGAACAATAGAATGTTCAATGGATTGATGGATGGAGACACAGAAAATATAGAATGATATACTATGAAGCAGATAAATGGAGAGAGCGAGAGAAAGAATAACAGACAATAAAATGATAAAATGTTGAATGGATGGAGGGACAGACAGAGAGACAGAGAGACAGGTAGATAGATAGATAGATAGATAGATAGATAGATAGATAGATAGATAGATAGATAGATAGATAGATAGATAGATAGATAGATAGATAGATAGATAGATAGATAGATAGCCTCTTCATAAATATTTCAGTCATTTTGTAAAAATTATTCAATAACTTTGAAGTGCTGGTCATAAATAAATGAAAGCATCTCTCATGCTGTACAGCACAGTTCCATCAGGCAGTTTACTTTCAGCACAAAGGTGCACAGACCAAAATAAAGCACACTGAGTGTCTGTATAATTCACACAGACACACGGGTCCGTCCAGAGCCGGAGGGGAAGTTCCGTGACACCCGAAGGACAGCCCTCCTCCATTATCCCCCACATTATAAATGATTAACCCAGATCTACAGAGAGTGTAAATGGAATCGCTGTCGCAACAGACACAGAGATACAGTACATCACACAGCCTCAGGGAAGAAGGTAAGCTGCGAGAGAGGGGCCGTCCTTCTCGTGCCTGAAGGAAATGAATCAAATCAGAAACTCTGACATGGCAGAGATGGGAAACGAACCAGGGCTCAAAATCTACATTCAACAAACGCATGTGAAATTTAGACTTTGAGTTAGTCAAATGAAAAACCTGATCATGATCAAAATACACAGCTTACTCAGTGGAAACTCTAACATCATAAGTTTTTAGGTTTTTTCCTCCACAGCTCTATAGTACATAACCCCTGAAAGCAAGGTTACAGAAAATGAAATAATTCAGTAAGTATATTATTTATTTATTTTTTTGCTGTGAGTGGGAAGGAAAAAAAACAAAAAAAAATAAACTAACAACAACAAGAACAACAAAAGGCTAAAAAAAAAGCAAAGCAGTAAATAAAACAAATTAATTAATGAATTAATTAAACAAAAAAAAATTATTCTAAAAGGAATTTATGAAAACACTGAGAACAAACAGCAGTTTATTTATTAATAGACAAAAATTCAATTTGAAAAACACAATTATATTTTTATTAAAAAAATTTGTATATAAAAAAATGGGAGGGGGTGGATGAACAGGTGGATGATATGGAAGGATAAAATGGATGGGTGGATGGATGGACAAAAACTAAAATATAACATAGATTTAAAAGAAACCAAAAAAACATTGAGGCCACAAGAAAAAGCATAATATAGCAAAGCAACACTGAATGAAAATGAAGGAGATCCTAATATCACATTATATATAATATAATATAATGTCCATAAAACAAGCCACAGCAAATTCTTCATTACATTTTCTATGATAACTGCATGTAACCCATCAGCAAAAAGAGGTGCATGTTTTTTTTTTCCCAGTTTAAGAGCTTTTCATGTTTTTTGCTATTTTTTTTCCCGAAGGCTTTGGTGAGCCACACGCATCTGTTCTGAAGTGCAGCATTACGCGTTCTTCGGTAACACACGCAGACACAGATGTCTCTGAAGGGCCGTCCGTTTGAATGCCAGAGCCTTTGTAATAATAATAGTCGGCTCGACGGCTGCGTGGAGAGCGAGGCTCGAGCTTTAATCCGCAATGACAACATGTCAAACACGTGTTCTCACCCTCGCGCGGTTGAAACGTCTTTATTCCCAAGTGTTCCGTCGCCGCGTGTGGAGGATCAGGTTGAAAGATGCAGGCAGACACATCTGCATGACGTTCTGATATCAGAGCTGTCGTCTCGACAGGTGAAAACCTCTTTATGCTCTCTTAAGATCGAAACTTTTTAGCACCGAATTACGAATCAGTGGACGAGAACATGACATTCCCACTCCGAGCGCAGGCTTAGGTTTCGAGTAGCTTCTAAGCAGGGATTATTACAGACTTTGCGCTCCAATAATGAAACGGAGGGTTACTCAAACTCAAGCTAAACATGCGTAACTACATTTTATTTGAAGCTATATTAACCCCTCGTAAAGCTCCGCCTCCTAATGCATGTAATGAATGTATTCATAAAGTGGTCAAACCTGATTGGATGTTTATTTTTGAGAGCTGGAACGAACGGGCCATTTTTCGCATTTTACGAATTTCTCAACAGCGGAAGTCGTCGTAGTTGAGTTAACTTGAAGAGCAGTCATTGGCACCGTGCGTTATTTTATTTCCATAACATATTCACTATCTTTGGAGGAATCTGTAAATTACGCAGTACATAAAAACCAGTGAAAACGACAAACTTCTCACAGTCGCAGTAGTCGCAGCTGAATAAAACATTTTAAAAAAAGTAACCGTTACTTTTTATCGCGCGCTTACAATTTTTCTCGTAAAAGTTTACATTGTTCAATTCAATACAAAACGAATGTAAACTCGCATATAAAAAAATTAGCTTATTTTGAGTTGGTGTTTTTATTTTCCTTACAAATCCGGCTTTTCTCAGAATTGTGAAATCTAAACCGAATCTAATCTAATTGAAATGTAATCTGAACTCTAAAGTTTTATTTCAATTCTCACAATTGTGAAAAAATAGTTTATTCGGTCAGTTGCATTAATTTTTGTACATTATTTTAAAATAAATGTATTAAATGTTGTTAAATGTAAACATGTTGACCGCCCTAATCATTACATATGAAAAAACAAAACAAAACATGAGTGATCATACACGGATGATCAGTTGCTTTACATTTTTGTGTTTTATTTGTATTATTTATTTATTGAATTATTTTTTACATCTGGCAATAACACTTTTAGCATAGCTTAGCATAGGTGATTGAATCCAATTAGACCAGTAGCATCCCATTCAAAAATGTATACTATAGAATTTCAATGTTTTTTCTATTTAAAACCTGACACTTCTGTAGTTACATCGTGTACTAAGAATGGCGGCAAATGAAAAGTTACGATTTTCTAGGCTTATATGACTGGAAACTATACTCTCTTTCCGGCGTAATAATCAAGGAAGTTTGCTGCCGTACCATTGCTGATATAAAATCACAACTTTTCATTTTCCACCGGTCTTAGTACACAATGTAACTACAAAGTCAAGTTTTAAATAGGAAAAATATTCAAACTCGGTCACACTTTATATTAGACTGCCTTCTACGTACTTGCATCACAATAATAACTCATTTGTAAACGTGATGCTACTGGTCTAATTGGATTCAATGAACTATGCTAAGCTAATCTAAAAGTGCTATCTCCAGACCCGGAGATCGGCTGAATGGATAAAAAAAAATGGTAAAACTCAACTTTGGTGGAGTTGGAGAATGAGCCTATTTCCAAAACAAGTGGAGTGTTCCTTTAATATACTGTGAGAAAAAAGGCCTTCCTTTATTATTTTATACAGTAGTGGAAAAAGGCTTCCATAGTAATGAGCCTCGTTTAAGTGTATCGTTTGTACAACACATTCGCTA
Organism: Puntigrus tetrazona; assembly: GCF_018831695.1. Classification (NCBI taxonomy): domain Eukaryota; kingdom Metazoa; phylum Chordata; class Actinopteri; order Cypriniformes; family Cyprinidae; genus Puntigrus; species Puntigrus tetrazona. The sequence goes on from NC_056720.1 coordinate 7,743,629, forward strand.
CTTTCTTTAAAGAAATTGTTTCGCGGTAACGTGATTAAAAACTGATAACTGCAACTATGAAATGAGGAAAACAATTCTCACTGACAACTACAAACAAAAAAGCCTAGTTTGAAAGAGGTAATATTATTATTACACTGCTGTAACATTTCTAGAACTGCATTCACTGCGTTTGAAGAAACTGATAAAATATTCAGCGCATGATATAAAAGTGAAAATCTGTATTGATGCGAACGATTTTCACAAAAGCCTCATATGAAAGTAATAACTAAATTTATATAAGATATTCACCACTTTTCTTAAATAAATGATCATATTGCAGAGTATTAAATTGTAAAAAAACCTGAATAGAATTAACGCTTTTCAATTGCTATGATACCATTGGTTGATTCAAATAGTATAGAAATCACACTCTTTACCTTTATGAAAGTAAATAGGGTCAGATTTGATAGTGTGCTGTTGAGAAAGTTTAATTCTGCGCTCATGGGAGTTTTCTGCGGCTCTGTGTGTTTTCCTCTGGAGGAAGTTTGAATCTGTCAGCTGTAACCTAGATGGCGCTTCCTCCTCCAGCGTACTCTGACAGGGACCGCCTCGCTAGCCTTGCTGTCTGTCTGACACGCAAGAAAACAAATCTTCCTTTTGTTTGCCCAGACCAATTTTCACCTTTTAATAGCCTAGCGAGCAGATAGTTTCATTAGCTAGCTTGAGCCCATTTAGCGCACCGCGGCATTGTTGGCGGTCGTCAACCTGAAAACTGTGTCAAACCTCCTAACCTGCGGTTCCTGGCCCTTGATGAAAGTAAGCATTAAAATTGGTTTACTTTAACAATTATTAACAACTTATTTTTAGGTATGTCGGTCAATGCAAAATGTTGAAATAACTCCTTAAGTTGAGTTGTAAATGTTTGTTTTGCACAGCAGGATTTTAAATACGATTATGATTATGTCAATTTTTATCGCATATGAAGAAGCGGAAATTTCGAAAGTATGATTATTAATACTTTTGTCAGCTTAATTAAATTACAGCATTAAACTGGTAGCTGTATTTATGAACAGAAGCAGAATTATTCAATCAGTTGTGTTGATTTTTGTGCATTATTTTTTTATTATTTATTATTTTAATTAACGTGTTAAACTGACAGCTGTACTTATTATACAAGAAAAAAAACTCTTGCTTTAAATTAAAAAAAAATATTTGTTTATTTTTATATTAACGGTAAACTGACAGCCTTATTCACTTTTTTATTTTAATTTTTAATTATTCATTTATTACTTATTATGACAGAAACTGAGTATACAGACGTGGACAAAATTGTTGGTACCCTTTGGTCAATGAAAGAAAAAGTCACAATGGTCACAGAAATAACTGTTATCTGACAAAAGTAATAATAAATAAAAATTCTATAAATGTTAACCAATGAAAGTCAGACATTGTTTTTCAACCATGCTTCAACAGAATTATTTAAAAAAATAAACTCACGAAACAGGCATGGACAAAAATGATGGTACCCCTAGAAAACACTGAAAATAATGTGACCAAAGGGACATGTTAATTCAAGGTGTGTCCACTAATTAGCATCACAGGTGTCTACAACCTTGTAATCAGCCATTGGGCCTATATATATGGCTCCAGGTAATCACTGTGTTGTTTGGTGATATGGTGTGTACCACACTCGACATGGACCAGAGGAAGCAAAGGAAAGAGTTGTCTCAAGAGATCAGAAAGAAAATTATAGACAAGCATGTTAAAGGTAAAGGCTATAAGACCATCTCCAAGCAACTAGATGTTCCTGTGACTACAGTTGCACATATTATTCAGAAGTTTAAGATCCATGGGACTGTAGCCAACCTCCTGGACGTGGCCGCAGGAGGAAAATTGATGACAAATCTAAGAGACGGATAATCCGAATGGTAACAAAAAGAGCCTAGAAAGACTTCTAAAGAGATTCAAGGTGAACTTCATGCTCAAGGAACATCAGTGTCAGATCGCACCATCCGTCGTTGTTTGAGCCAAAGTGGACTACATGGGAGACGACCAAGGAGGACACCATTGTTGAAAACGAATCATAAAAAAGCAAGACTGGAATATGCCAAACTACATGTTGACAAGCCACAAAGCTTCTGGGAGAATGTCCTGTGGACAGATGAGACAAAAATCGAAGTTTTTGCCAAGGCACATCAGCTGTATGTTCACAGACGAAAAAATGAAGCATATCAAGAAAAGAACACTGTCCCTACTGTGAAACATGGAGGAGGCTCTGTTATGTTCTGGGGCTGCTTTGCTGCGTCTGGCACAGGGTGTCTTGAATCTGTGCAGGGTACAATGAAATCTCAAGACTATCAAGGAATTCTAGAGAGAAATGTACTAGCCAGTGTCAGAAAGCTTGGTCTCAGTCGCAGGTCATGGGTCTTGCAACAGGACAATGACCCAAAACACACCGCTAAAAACACCCAAGAATGGCTAAGAGGAAAAATTGGACTATTGTAAAGTGGCCTTCTATGAGCCCTGACCTCAATCCTATTGAGCATCTTTGGAAGGAGCTGAAACATGCAGTCTGGAAAAGGCACCCTTCAAACCGGACACAACTGGAGCAGTTTGCTCATGAGGAGGGGCCAAAATACCTGCTGAGAGGTGCAGAAGTCTCATTGACAGTTACAGGAAGCGTTTGATTGCAGTGATTGCCTCAAAAGGTTGCGCAACAAAATATTAAGTTAGGGGTACCATCATTTTTGTCCAGGTCTGTTTCAGTGAGTTTATTTTTTTAATAATTCTGTTGAAGCATGGTTGAAAAACAATGTCTGACTTTCATTGGTTAACATTTATAGAATTTTATTTATTATTACTTTTGTCAGATTAAAGTTATTTCTGTGACCATTGTGAGTTTTTCTTTCATTGACCAAAGGGTACCAACAATTTTGTCCACGTCTGTATAATCAGTTTTATTAAATTAATATAAAATTTAATAATGTTTTATTGCATCAGTGAGTCAAACTGACAAACTTGTGTTACTTTTTTATATGCTATTTTATAACTATTTTTATTAACTGGACATATTAAACTAACATCCCTACCTACTGTATATAACAAAACAGGAATTTTCATACATATATGATAATTTTCTTGTGCAATACATTTATAACAGAAAAGTGCTACGTGTGAATTTTTACTTTCTTATAATAGACAATATAATTGCATTTACTAATTGAACGTGTTAAAACGACAATCCTTCTCGCTATATTTTACAGAAACAGGGCATTAATGCATCCTAAAGGGGAAGATATAACCCGAAATACTCAAAAACACTTGCCTAGAACTGAGATCAATAAGAAAAATGTTCAGTTATTGTTTAACATCGTTTGGTCTTTTCCTTTGGTTCTCCTGGCAAGAGCAAATCTTTTGTTTTAAGTGACAATATACTGAACCCAAGTGACCTGTCTTCAGTTGGACGGGAGTGAAATTTCTTTATGTCCTCCTTCAACGTCTCACCTCAGCAAAACAGAAAAGCTTCACAAAGGATGAAAGACGTCTGCAGTGCTCTTAAGAAATGGCTCCACTTCAGCTAATGCACTTCCATGCATTTTTTAAAAGTCACACACAAAGGGGCTCCGTACTCACGTATCTGTGTGAGCCGTCGTAATCACACCTCTCGATGTGGCCGAGGCTGCCGTCGGAAAAATATAGCTTTTCGGCTTTGTGGTCGATGGTGAGTCCATTAGGGGTGATGACATCCACGCTAACAATGACGCGGACGTTGCGGCCGGTTAAAGACGACCTCATGATGCTCGGCTTCTGCTCATTCCAGTTCGTCCAGAACATCAAGCTGAGGAACACAAACAGACTGTTAGCTGCCACGTTACACCATTTTTAACGTAAAACTTAAAAAAAAAAAAACGGAGACATCCTTAAAAATGTCATTACATTAGACTTTTCTTTTTTATTAGTATCGCCTTTCTTCAAATGTGGCATATTTCTGACATACAGGATTGCTTTGGGAATTTCTCACTTAAATATGCACTTGAAACAAAAACAGAATACGCCAAAACACAAGTATGAATATTATCAAAAGCATCATTTTTTTAATGATTCATTTTATTTAATGGACATGTCAGTCTGACAGCCCCACTTATCTACTTAAGATTTCATCAGTACATGATATTATTTTTAAAATTTTTAATAAGTTTATGACCAGCTGCTTTTTTATGATTTGATTTATTTGCATTCTTTTTTCCTTTTATTATTTTATTTCTTTAAAATGATACTTATTATATATGGCGGAAACCTTCCGTATAGCCGGCTGAATTTTCATACGTATACAATATCAGTTGCTGTTAAGCAATTATGCCACCTATAAAAAATATCTAAACGTTACTACATAACAGATCATATAAAATGCAAAAGATCATATAAAAGTTCTTTTTTTTAAGTTTCTAAGCCATTCCTTCTCAAAATTTCTTACATTTCAGACATGCCGTAAATGTTTTCTTTAAATAGGGCATACGAATGTTACAAGTCTGAAGTCTTCTTAAAACAAAATGTACGCCACTGATGTTGCGCAAAACTATGCTAATAGCCTCATTAAAAATGTATTAATCAGCAATTATAATCAAAAAGACTACAGCTTAATAGCATCAGCCCTTTCTCCTTTAATGTGTCAGAAAAAAAAAACAGTCAGTCGAAGGACGAAGCATGTCCTTGCGTTTGAGACGAGTGTGCTAGCCTGGCATGTGACGGCACCTTGCAGTGTCAGCCGCTAGCGCCAGTGTGTGACTCCTAGCTGTGATCTTTGGCAGCTTTTGGATCACTGGGACTTCTTGCTGACAGCAGCAGCCACTTATTGCCGTGCTAATGCTCTAACAGGCTAACGTGCCGACTGCTACAGTCCGACTAAAGTGCTGTCAGGGTACGAAGCGGCGAAACGCTCCTTAGAGAACAAACGTCCATGTTAATGCTACGGCTAAAAGAAAACATACCGCCGCAAAGTATACATTTTTAAACGCCTGCCAGGAAAGTCTGTAGAATCGCGTTTAGCAAACATTTGTTCTGTAATGATAGCCATTGTACACTTGAAGAACACGAGCTAATGCTAGCATAGCGTTGGTTAGCTTTATCAGTTCAGCAGAAGCTAACGCAGGCTGCCATTTTGCTTCCGCATGCAATATTTTTCAAGCCTCTGAAAATATTTACAGTCGAACCTCTCAGGGAAATTCAGCAGGAAAATTTCATATAGTTTAGCATAAAATGGCGGGAAATGCTAAAGTCAGTTTAAATGTAGACGGCTGAGGCAAAATCCAAGTAAACTAAATGCATCATAAGTTTCATAACATATCTTATAATTGATAAACGGTGATTCTCAACTAGACAGTTTTGTTCTAGCAATAATGTATGCTAATTGCTAAATAAAGCACAACTAATAGCAAAACAACATGGTAAGAATAACAAAAACGGCTTATAAGGTTTATGAATGACAAAAGCTTATATCTTTTATTGTGGATGTCAAAAATTGTGCGCTCAATACAACTTATCTAGAGGCTAGCAGATGCTAATTCCAACCCTGTTGAAAAAAAAAATACAGGGTATGCTGGTTAGGTACGTTTTGTAGCTGGCATGCTGGTTCGAACTGGTTTAAGATGGTCCTTTGCTGGTCTTAAATTGGTCGGACCAACACATGACCAACTAAGGAGCAGCTTAAACCAGCATCCCAGCTTAAAAAACGTGCCAAACATGCATATGCAAATGCTTTTGCAAGTATTAGGAATTCATCAACTTGTATTAACATTTATAAATGACTTTAAAACACGTGGCTTGCGCTCAACGTTTACTGTAAAACAAAACCACCGCGCTAGACGACACTAAAATCAGAGGATCAAACAAAAAGGCAATCATGAACAGTTCAGCGGGGCAGCAATTCGAAAAAGAATAAATAAATGCATAAAAGCAAAAGTTAATTAATGTTCTCTAATTTGAAAACGAAAGGAATTGCTAACAGAGATCAAGAGATGCAAGCATGTTTGGAGATTAATACGGCGAATCTCGGTAGCACAGGTCAGTCTGTTTTGAATTTGAATCTTTATAACTCACTGATGTAAAATTAATACTCTGTATGTGGTCTGGCGCCTAATTACTCTGAAATAATTAGAGGATCCCTCCCTTAATTGACCTTTTGGAAAGACAGCCATCAAAACAAATTTATCAACAAGGGTTGTTTTGAGGTGAGGTGGAAAGTGGAAACTTTTGGCATGTAAGACAGATGGATTTATTTTACTTAAAATACATTGTATTAAAATATATGAAATAAAATAAATGCATTTTCAATTTGCTGAACAGCTATATTTTGGTAGAAAACATCAGGTATACTGATAAATAAAATATAATATTAATATAATATTATTACCTTTTGATGCTGAATAAATTCAGGAAATACAAAAAGTAAAGGCAATATATAAAAAAATATATATTTAAAAATATTACATTAAAATAATTTAAAAATGCCATTTTTTTTTATTTTATTTTATTATTTTTTTTTTTTTTTTTACTTTTTACTCTAAAAAAACGTTCTTTATCTGCCTGCACATTCCGTATAATAATGCATTAAAAAAAAGCTCTTTTAAAAAACATTAAAAGATGGAAAATGTTAATTACATAATTAGGATATCAAAGGCGCCTTGACGATGCAAAACAAAAAAATATATATTTTCAAGACGAACCTAAATCTCTAGACTTACTTCTGACATTCGTCTAGAGTGAGGACGTGTGGGTGGTCCTCCTCAGACAGGGAGACCACCGTGTCTCGGTCGAAGACGTTTGGTCTGGTCTGGTCGATGCTGTGGCGGGTGACGGTGGCCGTGGTGGAGCTCGTCCAGTACAGGACGTCCCATCCACGGTGGTACGCCAGTCCCTCCACAGAACCAACATCTAGAGAAGAAAACACAACATCAATGCTAATCGCTCAAGTACTCTTAAATAACGTACAGACAACTTCACTTTAAAGCCTGAAATAAAGCACACATATAGTTTATATAGTTGTTTCAAACCTTCTATCAATCATATAAGATATAAAAAGAATTGAAGCCCACAAATGCAAGCTGTTGATCTGAAGGCCATAAAACCGGATGGTAGGTAAACACCTCCACAGGTTCTTTCACAAGTGATTCAAAAAGAAGAAAAAGCTGACAGATGGTCGATGCGAAAAACAGCTAGGTGTCAGAAAAGGTCAAGATGTGTTGTGGAAATCTACGTCAATGCCAAATTGAAACCTTAAAAAAAGAAAGAAATACACCTTTTAGCTCTTTAAAACACTGCATTTTGTGAAGAACTGCTTGATTGTACGTATAATTACGCATACAATTTAACATTTTTCCACATTTTATATTGTGTGTATATTATAATGTTACGTTGGTATTTTAATTCCATGTTTAAATAAAACTGAAACGTAACTGCAAGCAAAAACAGAAGGAGAAAAAAAATGCAACCTTAAATAGTAGGTGAAAAAATGGTTTTCCAGATGAAAAAAAAATTGCAACGTTTGCACTGAAATATGAGTAAGGCAAATAAATTAATATTTAAAACAGTTCATTTGATTTAAGTATAGAAAAGCATATATATAAATATAAAAAATACAAGAGGATACAAAACTTCTCAGAACATTAGAATTTTTCTTTAATAGTTTATAGTATATTAATAGTATGCCTAATTTATTATTTCAATCAAACAACCTACCTTTTGTATATTTTAATGTGTTATTATATATATATATATATATATATATATATATATATATATATATATATATATATATATATATATATATATATATATATAAATTTAAATGTGTGTGTTTTCCTTTGAAATAACAATACTGCAGTAGCTAGATTAATGCATTTCCTATATGTAACCATATCATGTACGACTCGACACAAGGTTCAACGTATTTTTATAACCTGCTTGGGCCTTTTTTGTGAAAAACAAAATCTTGCACTGATCAAACGATTATTCAGTCTTTTTGATGTTGCAATTGCATAATGCATGGGAAAAAACTATTTCTGAGTTTATCACACTGCAACCTGAGCAGCATGTTTTAAGAAGCCCTGCAGAAATACTTCGCTTTTTGGGGGGGGGCCTGGTTCCTCATCCTCAAAACCCCTGTAGAGCCTGACAGGGAAAGTGAGTAGCACCGAATAGGACATACAGGCACTGCTAGATTGCTTGCATTGAACATAACAAGGACTTAACAAGCGTAAAACAGGACGCCGACTGCGCTGAAAAAAGGACAATATGACACCGGCCTTTCAGAACCAGCGCAGTAAATTATTTAGACTCTTTGAAATTGACTGTAGAAAGGTAATTCGCAAAAATAGAAAGAAAACAAGGAGAAAACCTGTGTAATCTCATACGTTTCATCTCGTGTAAGCTCAGCAAACTTTGTTTCAAAGTGTTTGCAGATTTGCTAACATCTGCAATCCATCATGTGTCGCAAACACTGCAAGTCAACGTAAATTGCCTTCTGCAAACCATTTAACATCTGTACTGACAAGTTTTGAGAGCAAAACAGATATTTAATGGGCGGTGTTCGATATTAATCATCTAGAACTAACTGGAGAAGTAAAACGTAAGCATTAGCAGTCAATCAAAGAATCAATCAATAAATAAATAATATATTTTTGTATGTATTTAAAAAAATGTTTTAAACATTTAATTTTTATTCCTATTTATTTTTGATTAAAGATTCAGTAACAAGTTTTAATGTTTTGCTTCGATCAATAAAATGCAGTTAAAATTATTAGGATTTTAAAAAGCAAGTTCATTGAAATAGCATTTTTAGCAAAAGCAAATACCTCCAACAGTAATTTTTTTGGGAAAACGCAGGTAAATCCACGTTCCATGTTTTAGAGAAAAAAATAAATAAATGTGTTGTTGTGATCAGTACACGCAATGCGTGGCAATCAGATTTTTAAGTGCCGTTTATCGTTTTTGCAAATTAACTCTTCAAATATATACCAAACCCAGTATGACACCAACGTCCGTAGAAAAATTGTTCACAATAAGACCAGGAATAAGTGCTGAGAAACAAACAAACTTGACTTTGAACAGCAATAACCTGGTATTTGTTTATGGGAGGTCATCAAGAACACGGCTCCAGACGAAAATGACTGGTTTTGAGAATGAAGGCGACATGACATTTCCACTTCGGGCTTCGTTGACAGTTGTGTGTTGCCATGGAAACGTCTCCTGTACGATATATTACGAGCTTGTCAAGTGATCACATCCCGTCTGCGATCTATCACCGTCTTCTGGCAAACAAAGACAGATTTCCCCCGACGGACACGCAGCATTGGCATTTCTCTAAAGGCCTGAAGTCCGATCATGTGCTGTCGAACTCCTCTGGCATAGTTCACACTCCACGTCTGTCTGTCGTCTTCCCTCTGCATGTCTCTCTCTCTCTCCAAGCCAATACTCTCGCAGTAGCTCTCTTTCACCCCTGACCCAAAATTGATTTTCCTCACACATGGATAAAAAGCCTTCAGGGCTTGACGTATTGCGCGATTGTTGAGTCTTGACTAAGTAAAACCGTTAATTCTTTCTAATATTCTCTCACAGATTCCCGTTGAATTACAATGGCCTCACTCTTCATTCATAATCCAGACATGTCTCTCCTAAATGACTAATTATACTTTGTTGTGGCTTTTTTTTTCGCACTGATTAGCCTTTTCGTAGCTTAGTAACGTGTCTAAAAATAACCTTGAGGTGTGAATAGGGCAAAAATAAAAAGAGTTATTTTAAAGAAATGTTTACCAAAAAGTAAAAACACGCATATGTATGGCAAAAATCTGAATGCAGAAGTTAAATCTCAAATCTTAATGTTCTTCCAAATGTAGACTATATTTGTTAATTATCTTAACATTAAGACTTTTAAAAAGTTGATAATTAGATAATTTGTACTACCAGCCACTTTACCAGGTGGCTAATTTGTACGAAATCATACGAATGAATCATTAAAATCGCATGTATTTTACGAGTTGTCAATTCGCATGATTTTGATCGAAATAAGATAAACTCCAATTCCATTCATTGGCATTGCATGAAAATGAACCAACGTTGTTCATTAAAATTTCAGATGTAGTATGTCAAAAAGGTTTTGGAACAACAAAATGAGTATGGCAGGCTAAAAAGGTTAACAGGTTGAAAAGCGCCTCTAAAAAAAGTAATCAACAGCTTGCAAGAACAAACATGCTGCAATTTAAGTGTAAAATAACCCAGAGGCTCTGTTGCAAGCATAGGAAGAGGCAGGCAGGGTGCTCACATGGCAGTTTTGACAGTCGTATACATGAAGAGTGAGAAAGATTAGGTGTGATTCCTCTGTATGTGAAAGTTCATGCTGACTGAACAGGTTGAGCTGTTGTCAATAAAATAGATTTGGACGTGTTGTTAACAGCGTGCCAAAAAAACAAAGTCTTTAATCACCAGCCCAGGTGAAAACTATAGAGGTCTGAGTAAAAGTCATTGAGCCGAGAAACTGTCTGTTCTTGAACTGGCTTTGATTTCGAGAAGCTGCAGTATGTCAGATTTGAACTTTCCTGTCAACAAAAGCTTGGGAGATGTTGGAGCAACACACAGTTATAGCTGCCAGATGAAATGTACAAAAACATCTCTGAGTCAGTTGACTTCAAACTCAACATTTTAGAACTAATATAGTCGCAATTCAGCTAATATTAAAAAAGTCACTTCAACTAAAGAGCTACCAGTCCTCAAACAAGAGCTGTTTATCAGCCTAACGCCAAGATACATGCCAGCAATATATCAGAATAATTCCATGACAAAGGATAAAGCTTAGCGTCTAGGGGTCAGGTATAACAATCGGAGCGCCTGCCACGGCCTCGTTTGACAAATATCGCAATTCCTCTCAGGTAAGCTATCGTTCAGTTCGGCAGCTGCGAACTGACAGCTCTGCAGGTTAATGGCATACTGATTAAATGAGACGTGTGTTAATGTTGACAAGGTTAGGGCCTGATAAATCACAAGAGGTATGAATTTCAATGCCGGCTACTGGGCTGCTGCTTTATCGGAGTAATTGGCTGTACCCTGTATGGATAATTTATTTACATTTTACCACAGTTAATTGGCCGTGATGCTGCTACAAATATGAGCTGCATTCCAAATACAGCAAATTAATGTGTTACGAAAGTACCTTGGACAGACGACATCGGGCTGGACAGTATGGGAAATGGTCTGAAAGTTCTGACAGATCCACACAAACACTTTCCTAATCATTCAAACATTTCTAACAGATGTAAACTACAAACATCAAGGATGTCTCTGTAAAATCATTCATCAGCATTATTCAGAAGGTAGTAGCTTTCTAAGTTACTTAAGTTACACCGGACATTGTCATTTAATTAATTATTATTTGTCAATTACTTCATGCAATACAGGCTTTTAAACATTTTAAGTCACAGCAGACATGGACAGGAATTCATAAAAGGGTTGTCAAAACAATTATTTGCTATGCCTGCGGATGAAGTAACTAAAAACGATTATTTTCATACAAAAAAGCGCTACTAACAACGTAGACACAATTACTTACTCTCAGCAATGACGCGTCTTCCTGTCCAGTCGTCGTTGATGACTTGTATATTCCCATAATGAACATCGCTAAAGAAGATCCTGTTGGTTCCTTGGGCTTTCTGCCGATGATCAAAGGCCAAAGCTATAATGTTTTTAAAATAATTCGGGTTCTCATACGCCCTTATCGGCGAGTTGAGGTTATTCTCATCCGATAGATGAATACTCCTCAAAACGGTCCTTTCGGAGTACAGCAGGTAACCCTCGTACCTGTTGCACCTGAGTCCATCCTGAGCGAGATATCCGTGCGCGCAAGCACAAGTTTTCCGGTTATTCCCCAAGTAAAAACAAAGTTGCTGGCATCCTCCATTCGATCTGCTGCAAGTGTTCGTACCTGGGTCAAAAAAAGTCCAAAAATTACAGATCAGACTCCCTACAAAGTAGGATGTCAAACATAGTTCCCAGTAGTCACAGTCCAGTAAAGTTTAGCTCCAATATCAGTTTAAAATACTCTATGTGAAGAAGCTAATCAAGTGCAGGATTACTAGAAACCTTCAGGCAGTTGTTTTAGAGTTGGTTGGAGCTAAACTTCGCAGGACATTGCCCCTTTGCCACATGTGGTGCATCACCTAATAATGGCTTTGTGACAAGAGTTTTAGCATGCAGACAAAATTCAAGTATAATTAGAAAGGGTCCAAAGTTTGGGTAAACTATTCCCTTCTTGTAAAGCTCAAAAAATAATAATTTTCTCATATATTTACTGCTATGACAGCAAGTCTAATTAATATATTTTTCCATATGGTGTCCATCACCAGGTGTTCGTTCAGCAGGAGTATACAATCCTTCCCCTGGAGGGCAACTTTTCTTTTAAGTTTAGCTCTAGTGCTCATTAATCATCTCTAAGCCAGCTAATCGAGGTCTCAAGGGTTACTAGAAACTTCCAGATATATGTGTTGGAGCTAAACTCTGCCAATAGGTGTTCTTCCAGAAACGGGATTGGACAAGCCTGCTTTATGTACTTGTGTGCATTGGTGCAATGTTCAAAGAACAGGAAAACTGCCATTAAGTGAAACCTCAACCTTTCTCCCGATCCTGGTTAAAGACCTTCACATCTTTCAGACTGACGCCCAAGCCGCTCCTGATGGTCACTACATCCACGGCGTCTTTCTTGGAAGCACGGCGGATGGATCCATTGGCGTAGGCTCTACCATCATGGAGGCACAAGACCAAAAGTTTGACACTTGCTAATCAATGGCCCTCGACTAATTAAAACCAAAGAACTCATTAAAATACAGTACACAGCTGGTCTAACAGAAGGTAAGGTAACCCATTCTTGGAATGACATTGAACCATGGGAGATTCTGAAATAATCAAAAGTGTCTTTTTGCACTAGACATTGTGACCTTGTAGGAAAAATGGAATGGTATCTGCCTTCTTGGGCCATTCTTTGAGACTGTAACATTTATGAAAAAATAAATTACCTGTCAGACCAGAAGAGGTAAGCCCCAAAGACTGCTATGGAAAACATATCCACCCCACTCGATGAGAACACAATCTCCCTCTGCTCACCCCGCTCAAGGTTGATTCTTTCGATCTTGTTGTTGCGGGCATCACACCAGTATAATTTATTTTCCTACAACGCAGTTGGAAGACAAATATCATGCATCTGTTGTTTTAAGAACTGAGGGATATATGATCTGGCTGCCCTAAAGCTGCAAGTTAAACCACAAAATCAACATGAACTGCAACCTGCAGAGTAAGCGTGTAGGGTTAGCAGACCTGGTAGTCTATTGAGATGCCGTTGGGCCTTGCTAGTCCGGTGCTAACAAGCACGGCTTGCTCTGAACCATCCAGACATGACCTGGAGATGGTAGGACTCTGGCCCCACTCCGTCCAGAAGAGAAACCTGCATGGAATCAGAAAAGAGTACTATTAAGTAGTCATCCTGAGGAATTTTGACCTTTGCACAGTTTGAAATATGAGATTTACCTTAGTTTATTATAGTTATAGTGGAAACTAGTAAAAAAATATGTTTGGGCTAATGCTGTGTTCAGGTACTCATGGGAAAATTTTAACTGTGTTGTGTTTTTCCTCTCCTCTACCACTTACAGTTTATTTCTAAGTGAAATCAAATAGCACACTGTCAAAAAAAGGGTTACAACAACATGTAAGGATACAACAGCTGATGACTGGAGCATAGATGAGGCATAACTTTGTACCTTTGTGCTTTAGAGTTATCCGAGATCTCCAATATAAATAGTCTGCGATTATATCGTAATTGTTGTTTTTACAATGATTTGAAATGATCCTTTGAACCGTTTAAAGGTAAATGTTCTTGGAGAATTACACTAAACAGTGTTACATAATTTAATTACAAAACAAATGTAAATGTAATCCATCACATAATTTTTTGTATTTATTTTATAGTTTAAATAGTTATACTAAGGTACATAACGATGTCCCTTTTAGAGTAGTGTCCCAGTGTACCATTGTTGTTGTTGTACCCTTAAAGGAACAATTTTTGCATATTCAAGTGTAAATCAGACAAAATGTAGAACAAGATTCGATTTCCATTAGGGACTGAGTGGATCATTAAAAGCAGCCTTTCGCATTTGAAGGGTGAAAAAGCGAGTCTTTTTGTGACGCCAGTGAATAACATAACAGCTTGATGTTTATATTTCACTTTTACAGTACAAAAGCTGTAGATAATGAGATAACTCATTACAAACATGAGGTCAAGATCATGAAGGCCCTCTCAAATTAAAATACATGCAATGGAAATTATAAGGCCTTTAAGGAGGACTTACATCTGAAGTTAACAAGCTTCGAGGTGCTAATTGCACACACTAACTGCTCTCTAGATGATCATAGGTCATTCATTTAAACGCTTTTGCCACACTTGGGTGAAACTGAAGCTTAGCATTAGAAGAAATGCAAAAAATAAATAAACCAGAGGGTATTTTCAGAGTGGAAAAATAAAAAGCCAGATGCATACCCTTTCATCGGGTGCACAGCAATGGCTCTGGGTTGATCAAGGCCGTCAGATATCACCACGGCACGGTACATGCCATTCAATCGAGCGACCTCAATGAGATTTAAACCGTGGTCCGTCCAGTAAATATTACCTTTGGATGCAAAGCAACAAAGACCCTGAACCAACAGAGAAACAATAAGCCTGACAACTTCAATCTGGAAACACAGAAATGTTAAAAGAAGAGAAACTTTCACACCTGCTATCCAGTCCACCGCTAGTCCTTCAACACGTCCAAGACCGCTCGTGACGATGTCCTCTCTCCAGGTCTGATCCCGACTGGACCTAGAGATTCTGTTAGAGCCCATGTCCGTCCAGTACAATGTATCATTTCCTAAGATACGCAATTAGAAAGTAACCCACGATTATAAAGCGTGCCTTGACTAGTTAGCAAAAAGTATCTTGAGTATATTTATGGTTGCACCTGTTTATATTATGCAATTAATTGTGCATACTAATTTTCCAAATTTTTGATTACTGTTGCTGCCAACTCACCAATAACACCTTTTCAATTTTTAAAAGAATTTTATCACAGTGTCATTTTAGTATCACACACATACACTTTTTTATATATTTTTAGACTTCTTTTTTTTGTCACAGTATATTATGCAATGTTATTGGAGTATTGGAGATACTTTAAAGTTTAAAATATATTTAGAATGAGTGCATTATCTGTTTTACATTGGTTTTAATAAATGTTTTTGTCATTTAGTTGTGTTTTCTCTTTCTTATTTAAATTTTTTCTTTCAATTTTTGTTATTTTAATAAAATATTCAAATAAAATTAGTTTAAGATTTCAATATTTTGTTTCATTTAACTTTTTAACTAACAATCTTTCATGCTTTAATTACCTATAGGAAAACTCATTTTTACTGGAAAAAACGACTTAGAATTCTTAAAATAAAATGCTCTAAAAACACAGTTTTTGCCTTTTACATCACAGCTGCTGTATGAATTCTTGTGCTGATGGCCAATTTTGAATAAACAAGGCCTTCAAAATATCATCACGCCAAGCTCTCTACCTGTTAAAAAAAAATCTGTTTCTGCTGGCCAAAATGCCTTTGCCCTTTTGCTCTCATTCAAACCCGCCTTTTATCCAAAACAATAGAGGCTAAAAAAGCTCAAAGTACTCGTGATTGTCCTGGCTCCCGTGGTCTGTCCCTTTCGAAAGGCTTTTCACAAAAATTGCTTTGACTTGGCCGCACGACATTATCCCTAGCTTCATGCACCACCAGCTCCTCGCCTACTCAAAAATGTACATTATATCCCTTTTGACAAAAACTCCAATGAAGCCCATTCACATCGTTACGAGGCATCGGCTCATCTGTCCAGCTAATCTGTTTCGATTATCTTCCATCTGTCATAACCACATATCGCATCCATTCACCTCATCTCGCAATGAAAAAAAAAAAAAATTATAGACATGCAATGCAATGCCAATGTTTGCTTTATCATGCAAATGCAGAGCTGCAAACTGCCTGTTGCTGATGCAAAGAGTGGCATTTCTGTCTCAGTGCGGAGACAGCTGTCCAATTACTGCTCTATATGAATCTGTCCCAAACACCGGCAGATACCCTGCAAATCAATGTTTTCCTCATGTCAAGGGCCGATATGTTGTTGTGCGCATGGCAGGGCGATGCCTAATTGCTTTGGTTTCTAAACACACAACTAATTCGGAGAACAATAACAGATCATATCCATATCCATAATCAAGGACGTCTACCTAATTGTAGTCAATAGAAAAAATCTTCACATTTTTATATTATTCATCTAATACTAAAACACACTAATCTCAAAAGCAAATTTGAAGCATTACAGTTGTTATGTTGCATCCAAACTCATTATTTATGAACTTTAGTCACTTTTGGTCATATATATATATATATATATATATATATATATATATATATATATATATATATATATATATATATATATATATATATATATATATATATATATATATATATATATTTTTTTTCATATGTTCAAAAATCAGGTTCTTTTTTGATGTTATCATGCTTTTATTGTGGTTGTTATTTTTAAGTTATTTTTTAAGCTAATCCAAATAACTCAACTGCAGTTTGATTGCGATTAATTGGAAAAAAAAAAACTGTTTGAGTTTGCTTAAGTTTGCTTGAGTTTTTTTTTCCCTTTATAATGAAAAGAAAAGTGCACTTACCGGCATGATAGTCCAATCCCACGGCGAACAGAGTGCCAGTTAGCGGCATCAAAACTTCTGAGTTATCGCTGGGATCCAGAGACAGTCCTCTTATACCCTCATTAACGGAGTACATCAGGAAAGACTGAAGACCTAGCAAAGAAAAACATCAAACCAACCCCATTCCAGGTCAACGCGCTTTTGAAAAATAATGGATACCTTCGAGATCGGAAGGTTAATTACGTCCGTTGCAGAGGTCACAACTACCTTCACAGGTGGAGCGGTCGGGACGAAGATTATAGCCTGTAGTACAAGAACACGTCCGAGTCGTTTCAGAAGTGGGAAGGCAAAGCTGGGAACAACCACCGTTGTTCGGTACACAAGGATTGCGACCTTCGAAGAAAATTTGAGAAGTCACGAACGGTGTATCTGATCTAATCTAGTAAACTAGTTTGGCGTCTAGCTTGCGTACGTTCTTGAAAAAAAATTCTAGATCAATCACAAACAAAATGTAGTTGAGGGAAAAATAAATAAATGTAAGAAATGGTGGCGCTTTGACTTTGTTCCTCGGACACCTCGTCAGAAACACCCCAGTTAGCTCATTTGAAGTGGTGTAATGAGACGGGCCTTCGCTCCCATGAGGTCCGTGTCAGAGAGATAAATGAGGAAGCTAATTGGTATGAGGAGATTTGAGAAGGTAGAAAAAGATTTACCTTAAAGAGCCCCTAATTGCCAGTTTTTTTCAAATCCTAATAGAGCGTTTAGAGGATCAAGCACTCCTCTGCTAATAGACCTGTCAGCGATATGAATGTCTCTTGCCATAATTCATATAGAGTAAAGGGCTTTGACAATGTGTGGCCGGAGAAACATATTCGTTATGAAGCAGAACCGCTGTCCGAGTCATGTGCAACCTCACCTTGAAGAAATGACTAGGATCTTATTCTTCTGGATTGAAAATATGAGTTTGGAATGAGTTGGAAATTAAGGTAACATACATATTTGTTTATTTAAAATGTTTATTTATTTTTTTATTGTTAAATAAAATTGAGAAACTAAATTATGAATTTTTTCTTCACAACTAAAATAAAAAAAAACATTAAAATATATTTTTAAAAATGCTATTTCAAACATTTTTAAAATTATAAAATTTTATAAAATTATAATAAAATTTTAAAACATAAAAATAAAAATGAATACTATTAAAGTGCTTGATATATACTTCAAATACATGATGGTTTGTTTTAAGTTAATTATGGCAATTAAATTATAAAATGTGTGGAAACCCTTAAGCATTGTCTTGTGTATATTTTTATTTCATTTTAAAATCTTAAGATTAACATAACCAATAGTATGGTATGATTTACCATATTAACTGTTTAACAAAAAAAAAACAAAAAACTGTTTTTTGACAATATACACTACTACAATTTAGACAACTGTATGCTGTATTTAATATTATAATATACATATAATATTCATATTAAATTTTCATAAATCGCAGATATATATAATTTCATTGATCAGTTAATTATTAAAAAACATGGTTAAAAAGTAATTGACTGTAACTCAATGATCAAAAGGTGTGGGAACTTTTGATCTTCAGTTCAATTAAAGCTTATTTATATAGCACATTTTACTATACAAATCATTGCGAGGCAGCTTGTGTTGACATCACTTGCTCTTGTTGCTGTTTGTGAGTGAACAAATGTAAACATTTTTTGCTTTCAAAAGAAGCAAAAACGTTTGATGTTAATCGCTCTTTAGAAGCTGTTGTGTCTGCGTTTTATTTCAGACAAAACATTCAGGAACACGGTTCTTTTTACCTTTCTGACTGTCTTTGTCATACACTTTGATATGGACGACGCCTGTGGTCTTATTCCGAAGAACCGTCAGGTTTTTCCCATCTCTCTTGTTAACGGTTCCCAGCTGAGCGAGGACATCATCTGCCCACCATAACTTCCCACCTAGAGAGAAAATTAATGTTTCTGAACAGCTGAAAAACACAGAAATCTCTATTTTAAATGCAAATTTGACAAGTAGCATTTACATAAACTTTCCCCTTTTTTCAGCCTAATCTTCAAATGAAAATGAGAGAAATAAAAAATTTTTAACAGACATTTCGGAAAAATTTTTTTGCCTTTATCCTAAAATTTGAGGCGCATGAATTATTTAACATGACTTTCGATATTAAACCATTAATGGATCAATGTTTTTCTCAATGAAATGCTAAAGAAATGTGTTAAATAAAGTTTAATTAAATATTCAACAAATACTAAAAATCAAAAATAGTAATAAATATTAAAAATAGTAAATCTAATAGTAATTATTTAACTAAAACGGCACAGAATTGAGCACTTCTAAGAATTTATTATAAAACGTCACTGTGCATACTTGTTCTTTCTGAAATTGAACCATGTCTTTATAAGTGCTTTATTTCTTTGCTGCGGACAGCACACTGCAAATCTGCTAAGCCCTATAGCGTGTCATCTCAGCCTTTAAGAAATGGTACAACACAGAGAAAACCGACCAGGACTCACACACCGTCTGTGATTACACATCATAAAAAGGCATGCCGAGTGTGCCGCAGTCTCCCAACATCCTTTTCCCCAGTGACCCGAACCGAGCTACACATTTCTTTGCCCATATTACTTGCGAGTTGTGTCTTAGATTGAAAGAGGAGACGTCCCTCGACGCGAAACCGTGCCACCGTACCCCTGTTCTACCCACCCTCTCAGCACTTATGAATCCCATAGGTGTGAGCAGAGGCATCTTAGTCCCCTGGCAGCCCTGAATGGATTACATACAGACGCCAAAAGCTAGCAGGACTATTCTTAGCGCTCGGCCTGAGCTGAAGCTATCAGCCGTTGGCAGACACAAACGCAGGGAAAATGAATTACGCCGAACAGTGTTGTTGTATACTTCACGTAGGGCACAGCGGAGGATCATTTAGAAGCTCCGTGCCGGAGAAAGTTCCTGAATGGAGTAAGGGTGCAGATTTAATTTGATGCAAATGAAAGAAGAAAAAAAAAGACGCGGCTGGAAATTTGTCAACTGGTACACCGTTTGCATTTTACTCGCAATACATTTGGGGTTGCATATATTGGATTGGCATTTAATGAATGTTAATAGATAAAGTGCTTAATGTAATTGAACAAATTATACTTAGAATGTACTTTTTAATGATTTGTACAGCTTAAGTAAACAGAAATGGCAATTTATTTGCCAGCGTGTGAGGGGTGGGGTAGGGGAAGTAATCACACCCCTACATTTATCACCCAAAATTATGAGTATAAGTGCAAATTTGCAGAACACTGTAAAAGAGGAAGAACTTAACATATTTATTTTAATCTATTTTGATTACGTTTATGGTAACGTGACGTCGAAATCCAAAATATGCCCTGTCTAAATGTAAAAATCAGCAAAAAAAAAAAACGTCTTTTTCCATTGTCAACAATTGACTTTCTGTAGATATCTTTGTTAAAAAAAAAAGTCCAGCTTTCATTTTTAGTTGTTAATAGGCTGACATGCATGACATTCAGACTATCAATGCTTTTTTAAAAAAGTAAACTTCAGGAGCACATACATAAATAAATAAATATATATCTTTTAATAGGGTGTGCTTATTTTTGAAAGAATACAACTGAAGATTTCAAAGTCCAGCTTTCATTGTTAAATTATATGATGTTCAGCCATAAATACTGCACAAATAAAGGTGTAGCTTCAGTAAGTCAAAAAGACTGGGATGCACTTACTTTTTCACAGAACTATACTGACAGGACTATAAGGGTTCAATTGATATGGAAAGTATTATTAATTAGTTTTGTGAGTTTCCTGTAAACATAGTTGCAATTGTTACATTGATAAAAATGAAATCTTTGTCCAATTAAACGTTTTATTGAAAATAAATGCATTTCATTGTACATACAGTAAGTCTATATATATATATTTTATTTTTTTTTTTATTCATCAGATTAAATATTTGCAAAGCATATATATATATAAATGCCTAATGGGGTGTACTTACTTATTCACAGCACTACAATGACTAATAACGTTTGATTAAAACCACGTCTTCACAGAGTCTGAAGTCTTTGTAATTCGGTGTAATTTGTTCGAATTTCACTGTACGTAAATGTCCTTGAACAAACTACACTTCTGTCTCTCATAGCTTCATTTTCATTCATCATATGAATTATTCCTTAAACAAGGAAAATTTCTTTAAGTCCAAAAAATGAGCAGGCAATGTCATTTAAAGACAACAATGACAAAGAAAATGAAAACCGGAAAGAATCCATTAATAATTCATTATCTCTTTACTTGTTTCCGTATTCCCGGGACGGCTGGTAAAAAAAAAAAATGGGGGGTTAATTAGACATTAATATTAAACAAACGAGTGTAATAACCAAACAGCCCATGAGATGAGAACTAAGTATGTGTCAGACGAAGTTCAGATGCTACATCCGACAGAAATAAAAATCACAAGTCTTCAAATGAAAGCCAGTGCATTTTTGTCACGAATTTACGTGCTGTGTGATTCAAACACATATTACTTTGTTTCCATCTGGTGCTTTCTAATACACTGCTGTATCTAAAATATTAAGGTGCTACATACAGTACCATGGCTGATAAATGAGAGTAATAAACAGTGTTCGCTGTGGCTAAGCAGACAGAACAGACTTCAACCATCACTCCATTATCAGCGCGCAGATGCTGATTGCAGGGATGGTGCTCAATCTGATTGTATTAGTGCTTGGCAACATCGGTATCTGATTGTGAGAGGGTTTGAGGGGATGATATAGCAGGAGAAGCGAGAACAGGTTGTTCCTCGGGGTTTAATCGAATAATACGTCCACATTCGGCATGTTTGGTTGGGCAAATGATTTATCTTACGCAGTCCTCGAGATTCAGGATCTTCTACCTCAGGTTCGTCGTTCAAAATATCACACAGCCTGTCTTACTGAGAAACTGTGGAGTGGGTGGAATGAGCCAAACGAGGTATAATTTGCATGGCTTTGAAATTATATTTCACAATATAGTTGTTTCAGGAAATGCGATAAATAGTGAAGCATACGTTGTGCTGATAAAATATACTCACAAAGGTGCATTTGTATCATTATATACATGCATGTCGTTATTACTTTGTTTTGTCTGGAATGGGATGTACATAAAGCAAAGGAGGATTGTTTATGAAGAAAGTATTTTTATAACATCATATAATGATTGATTTAAAAGAAAATTATACG
Organism: Puntigrus tetrazona; assembly: GCF_018831695.1. Taxonomy (NCBI): domain Eukaryota; kingdom Metazoa; phylum Chordata; class Actinopteri; order Cypriniformes; family Cyprinidae; genus Puntigrus; species Puntigrus tetrazona. The sequence continues at coordinate 7,765,617 of NC_056720.1, forward strand.
ATCACATATATAATTTAAATCCATTCAAATCTAAAAATGAAACCATATAGACAATTTATATACATGCAAACTGCTGTATTTATTGCAAAATAATTTAAACAGCATTTATATAGCCACTGTTAATAAAAAGGAGTTTTGGTAAATGTTAAAACTTATTTTAAATATATGAAAATTAATTGTAAATAATTAATCAGAACTGTATACTACAATTGTATGAAATATATATAGTACATACACTGTCTAAAAAACAGCAGATCACAATTGTAAGAATTCTCTAAATTCTGATCAGATGAGCGGTTTTATTTTATTTTATTTTAAAACTAAACTGAAACAGTCCTACTTGCTGACAGCCCAATGATATTTATGTGTGCAATGTGGCGCAATATAACGCTTCAAAATCTTCTTTCCCTTGGAAGTCTGGATGTTTTGTTAGACGTTTCAAACGGAACTAATGTATTTTGCTGATGTTCCTATGGTTTTGAAGCAGCTGTTTTTCTCTTGAACAGATTAATGTCTATCCACAAATTATGAAAAATGGGCACCCTGATACCAGAACCCATCTTGACAGAGCTATGCACCGGGTCAAAGGAAATGAAATGATGAAAGCAAGAGGGGCACTTGGGCAAATGCATCATTGAGTGTCTTTGAGAAAGTCTTTTAGGGAAAGACACTGAACTAGTAACACTAGTTCGCCTCCACCATTATAACTGCCACTTACTGTACATTCCTCCCAACGCTGATGCCAACTCGCTATGAACGAACTTCATGCTGCCATCAATAAACAACAAACCTCACCTGGATGCTGCATTTATTGTTGCGGGGGATATACACAAACATGGCTGAAGCCTACACTGTGACCACCTTCCCCCACTTGGGACAATCAGATCACCTTTCTTTGTTCCTTACCCCCAAGTACTCACCCCTCATCAACCGTATGAAGCCATCAGTGAGCACCATCAAAGTATGGCCAATGGGGGCAGACATTACACTCCAGGACAGGTTTCAACACACAGATTGGAGTATGATTGCTTCCTAGGCCACCTTTGGCTCTCACACGGACACACTACTCTTCCTCTGTTCTGGATTACATTAACGCACCAGTGTTACAACTCAGAAGCAGATCACCACATACCCAAATCAGAAGCAATGGATGAACAAGGAGGTGCACCTCTTTCTGAAGCCACGTGACAACACTAGTTCAGGTGACACACAGGCCTACAGCACTTCCAGGGCAAATCTGAGAAGGGGTGCTAAAAGTCCAAGCACTGCTACGAACTAAAGCTAGAGGAGCACTTTCTCAATTCTAACCCTTGATGCATGTGGTAGGGCAACCAGGCCATCAGAGTCTATCAACCTAGCCACTCCACCCCCACGGCCACAAATGTCTTCTTCCTGAACGAGTATAATGACTTTTATTCTCGCTTTGAGAAACTGCTACCAAGATCGCTCCCGCAACCGACCACTCACCCATCATACTCATGCTTTAAACATGCTTTAAATCCACCTCCACTATGCCAGTGCCCAACATGCCTGAATGACTACCGCCCTGTAGCACTCACACCCATTATTACGAAGTGCTTTGGTCCTAGCACACCTAAAGGACTCTCTCCCGCCTACACTGGATCCACAACAGTTTGCCTACCGTGGCGATAAAAGCAATGAATATACACTCTCCATAGCGCTGCACTCACACACTTGGACAATAAGAACACTTATCCCCGAATGCTGTTTGTTGACTTCAGCTCAGCCTTTAATACTGTCATATCATCCAAGTTAATTACCAAACTTAGAGACTTGGACATTAACACCTTACTCTGCAACTGGGTTATGGACTTTCTGGCCAACAGATCTCAGCATGTTAGGTCAGGCCATATTTGCTCCACTACTGTCACGCTCATCACTCCCTCTTTGCCCATGACTGTAGGCCTGTGTATGGATCTAACACCATCATCAAGTTTGCAGAGAATACTACGGTCATCTGTCTCAACAGCAACAACGATGAGACTGCCTACAGGGAGGAGGTCCGACATCTGGTCACTTTAGTTGCACTGACAATAATCTGCTCCTTCATACCACCAAGACCTCATTGGGGACTTTAGGAAGGAGAGAAGGGGTTCGCATTGAGCCTGTCTCATGCTTCAAGTTCCTTGGGATCCACATGTCAGAGGACCTGTCCTGGACCACCAACACCTCTAGCCTGGTCAAAAATGCTCACCAGAGCATTCTTCTTGAGAACACTAAAGAACAACCTCCAGTCCTCAGCCATTCTGGTGAACTTCTATTACTTTACAATAAAGAGCATCCTATCCAACTGTGTCACAGTCTGGAATAGGAATTGCTTTGTTGCTGAGCGTAAGGCACTGAAGCGGGTGTTGAAAACCGGCCAGAGCATCACAGAGACTCCACTTCCAGCCATTGAGGACATCCAGAAAAAACACTGTCTGCATGCATCAAGCACACAGTATTCTTAAGGACTCCTCTCACCCCATCCTCTCCTGCCTTCCGGCAGATGCTTCAGGTGCTCTGGACAAGAACCAGCAGACTAAGGAACAGCTTTTTTCCCCAGAGGTTTTATTTTATTTTATGTAATGTAACATAAAAACTAAACTGAAACAGCCCTACCTTCTGACAGCCCAATGATATTTATGTGTGCAATGTGGTGCAATATAACGCTTCAAAATCTTTTTTTTCCCTTGGAAGTCTGGATGTCTCCAGAGGTGTATCCTTAGTGAACTCTGCCCACTGATTCCTTTGACCCCTCACAAACCACTACACTCTCCCCATAACAATTGCACTATTTAATATTCGTTGCACTACACTGTACATGTTTCTTTGCAAACGTTCATATCCATTGTACATATCCATTTGTAAATTCAGTTTATTCATATCAATATGTAAATTTGGTTATACATATCTATTTGTAAATTCCTGATTATAGTAAATAGCAAACTGTATATTATGTTCATAGTACAACCATATGTAAATTTGACCCATAGTTTATATTTACACCTGCACATACCACCTATAAGTGCATTTATAACTGATACTTATATCCTGCACTTGTTGCTTATTGCACTCCTGGTTAGACCTAAACTACATTTTGTTGTGTAATGACAATAATGTTTATTCTAATCTAATCTAAAATAATATCTGCTCTCAGCAATAAATAATTAATGAAATAAATAAATATATGCTTTAAGAATATAACAATGCCCTATCAGGTGGCCTTAACTACCATGTTATTACATAAAAAATGGTAGGTGCAATTATAATTGTAAGTGCAGAAATTAATTATAGATGTAATTACATATAGGCATTTGAAAAATGTATAAGTATAATGTAAAAACATCTACATAAACAATAAGTGCATTCTACCAAATTTTTCATTTAAATTTAAGTAAGGCCACTTAATATAAAGTGGGACCAAAATATAGTAGAAAACACTGAACAAAACAAAGAAAAAAAACAGCAAAACTAAACAAAAACTACTAAAACAGAGTAAACAAAACAAAATCTAACAAAAAAACTGAACAAAAATGAGCAAAGAAATCTAACAACACAAGAACAAAAACACAACAAAACCATAAAGCAGAGCAAATGGCAAAAACAGCAAAAAAAGAACATAAATAAAAACTGTGTGAACAAAAGAGCAAACTGAAGCAGAACAAAAAAACTGAGCAAACAAAACCTAGCAAAAACAACAGCAACTTAAAATGACTATATAAGTATATATCTTAATACTTTTGACCACAGATTCACCAATCCAGAAATATTCCTATAACAATCCAAAATGTTTTCTTTTTTTATCAGTCGAATCAAATCAGGTGACTTAAAAACAAGCCACATTACGGAAGATAAATCTGTTGTGAATTACCATTTTACATTTACATTTGCTCATTTAGCAGACACTTTTATCCAGAGAAAATCAGGAGTGTCACAAGCAATTTAACATTTTTTTGACATCCTTATTGTTAATATGGTTTCCTTCATTTGGACAAATTGTTCTGTTTTCCTCAGTTGCTTTGATAGAAACACCTGCTAAATGAATAAATGTGAAAAAACCCACACACAAAATCTTCAGGATTCGCACCAAAAATCAACCGTGAGTCAGAAGCCAGAAGAGTCAGAAGATGACAGTGCAAATTCATATCTGTCTTTGGCCGGGTCTCAAACCCTGCGGAGCTGCTACAATCAGCAAACACAGCTGTGACATCAAAAGTCGTGAGTCATCAAAGTTCAAGAAAAAACCCATGTCAGAACATGAATAGTGTTGCGATTCAAGGCCTTTGAAAACAACAATCTCCCTCAATTGATTTGTAATTGCAGTGTACTAAAACAGCTCCACAATTAAGCCTTAACAAAAACCCCGGGGCCCACATTCAGCTTAAAAACTGTTCCTTATCATTCATACGCCGCTGTTCCCAAACCATTTATACTGTCTATCACCGTACTAATTAAATAGCTCCATTATTTGCTTGGTTATAATTAACCTTACTAAATCAATGCTGATGAAAACAGCCTTCACTCACCCATCACTGCTAATGCCGTGGCTTTCCGGAGCTCTTTTTTCAAGCTGTCAATCACGTCCAGGCCACTCCCATCAAGGTTACACCTATTAATAGTTCCGTTTCCGGAACTTATCCAGTAAAGCTTGTTGGCCGAGTAATCGATCGACAGCCCTGGAAAACACAAAGAAAAATATCAAAACATGTCAAGCAGTGGCTCATAAAAAGTACATGCATGTGCAAATATCTTGGTAATAGGAACATATTGCTGATCAATTGAAATTTCCCAAAAAATGTATATAAAAAAATAAATAAATAAATAAAACATTTATAAAAACATATATAAGACAATAGAAAGTAAATATATAAATAATTTGCATGTAAATACTTTATATGTGTATATATACTGTAACATATACATGATAAATAAACACAGTATAAACACATATGGTAAAGAAAAACTTTTACATTAATCGTTTGACAGCACAGGAATAATTTAAAAAAAAAATGTTTGTGTTTTGCATTAGTAAACTGTTGATAAATTGTAATAAAAGTGAAATATGTTACTGTTTTTATTATATTACTTTAACAAATCAATATAGCCTTGGTGAGTATAAGAGACTTTTGGTTTTGGAAAATAGTTTGGGTTTGAAAGGCATGAGGGAGAGAAAATAGCAATTTAAATTTTTTGGGTGAAATATTCCTTTAACTGGATTCTCGAGAGTAAACAAAATTATCCCAAACTTCATTATTTGACCTTATCTTGTCACCAGAGATGTTTCTGTTAAGCATATCTAATTTAAATAACAAAGAACTGAACATTGTTTCATCTTATGAATATCAACACACATCGTCACTAACGAATCGTGTCTGGTTATTTGAAATCCGCAATTTTCCCTACAGCAAAGCGTGTTTATTTGCTGCACAGCATAAATAGCGTTCAAAAAGAGTTCAAAAGGTTGATTTCTCTTTTTATTTCCTTCATCTGCAATAATCCCTTGTTCACATCATAACGATAACTGCTGTTAGTTAAGATTTGGCTCAGGCCATAATCACATGTACTTCGTGTCAGGGAGATTTTGCTTTAATTATGAGTTAAGGGGAGAACCGCGAACATCTCAGAGAGCTCGAACAATACCTAGGGCTACTACTCAGACCAAATTACTATAGATATAATGATTTCAACAGACGTGGCCTAAAGGAAGAGGAGGAATGAGTAAATGGTATCCTTATTCTCACATGCAATTACAGTAAATATACGAGGCCATGTGGTTTTGCAAATGTTACATAGATTATCTAAAACAACAGATTTATTAAATGGTTAAAAACAAAAACAAAGATAAAAGCACGATAAGCGAAACAAACATTAAAGCTAAGACAACAGTGTTGCTATCTTCTTATACTATACTTTTGGTAAATAAAAAACAAAACTCCAAAAAAGAGAAGCAAAAATGATTTAATTAAAAAGGCAAAACAGACGAAAGTAAAGCAAAACAATGCCAAGAAAAAACAAAAAGCAAAATTAATCCAAAAGCAGCAAACAAAGCAAAACCAAAGCAAAAGAGATAAAAAAATTCAAAAACAAAAGCAAGACAAAACAGACTAAAGCAAAGAAAAGTAAAACAAAAAAGATACTAGAAAAAAAAGCTAAGCAAAGCAGTGCAGTGCAAAACAGTCTAAAGCAAAGCAAACGCAACACAAAACAAACCGCAAAAGCAAAGCAGATAAAAAACACAATGCAAATCAAAGCAAAGAAGCAAAACAGACAAAAGCAAAGAAAAACAGAGATGAAAGCAACACAAAACAAAGGGAAGCAATGCAAAACAAACAAGACCAAAGCAAACTAAAATAAAATAGTAATGCAAAAGCAGTGCAAAACAGACTAACCAAAAACAACCAAACCAAAGCAAACCAAAATTAAGCAAAAAAGCAAACAGAACAGAACAAAAGCAAAAAAAACAAACAAACAAAAATGCAAAAGAAAAGCAAAACCAAAAATAAGCAATGCAAAACAGAGCTAAATTAAACAAAAAGCTAGGAAAAAAGAAATGCCCACAAACTAAAGCAAAGCAAAAAAAGCTAAACAAATCAAAGCGAAAAGAAAAGAAAAGAAAAGAAAAGAAAAGAAAAGAAAAGAAAAGAAAAGAAAAGAAAAGAAAAGAAAAGAAAAGCCAAACAAGACAAAACAGACAAAGGCAAAGCAATTTCAGATTAATGTAGAAAATGATTTGAATTAAAATGAAGTATTAAAAATACCTCAACATATCTCAATAATACCAAACTAACACCATTTTGGAAGAATGTTTTCACTGTATCACAATGCATTCTGGGACTGCCTTCTCCACAGGTGACACACGCCTCAGATTTTGACCAATAGAAAGTATCACAGTGCAAATGTTGCCTTAAAACGGTCTGTAAGCACATATTCCACTACTGCAGGTTTTTGGAACTTCACTTTACCAACAGGCTCCTTCTGGTTCTGGTGCAAAATCTTGATGTTGCTGCCATCCATATTGGCCATATTTATAGTGCCCCCATCCATCCAGAACATCTTCCTGTAGACCACAACGAAACAAGAATCATTCAGAGAGACGGATGAGTCTCACGGATGAAGGATGGGACTCTTCTGTTTAAGGATCACGACCCGTGTGAAGGTCGGGAAGGTAGAAAAGAACTTTATCTTCACAATCACCACAGAGCACGAAACAATCAAATAAAGCTGTCTCTATCTGCTCATACATCTTGATGGCGGCGCATGAACCTATGTGACGGATGACTTTCAGAAATGTCGACGAGGTCGGAAGCTAAAACGAAAAGACAGCTGGCGGGAAAAAAACAAAACACGAGACGAGAAGCAAAGATCACGAGAGATATCTGCAGCAACATGAGCACTGTACCGTGCTTAAGATCCATCACTGGATTGCAGAATCGCGTTATATTAAATCTCGTGTAAACAATTGCGAGGAACTGGCTTCGTTTTTTAATTAGCTCGCATGCTTGGAATCATAGTGTATGCTAATTAAAGAGCTGTCATTGACCAGCCCAACAAGGGTATGATAAATTCGCATTTCTGATTGGCTGGCGAGCGGTTTGGCGTCGTTAAAGAGTTTTCACGGCTACGGCGATTTGTCAGTCTTAATCAGCTCTAAGAAAATGACTCTAATAACTTTAGTTAATTGCGCATGCTGAATATAAACAGAGACCTGTTCGGTAATTAGCTCTGTAACTGATGTTTCTCAAACGCAGCTTTGACGGTAACAAAAGGTGACAATTCGACGGAAGTGTGCAATTACTTACTAATAAATAGGATAGCGATCTTTAGCGACACGCGGCTCGTAATTTCTCCATTGTGGACACGGTTAATTGTTAGCATGTTTTTTTTTGTTGTTGTTGGGTTACCCTTTAGATGGATGCAGGACGAGACACTTGGGTTTGTCCATGCCGTGAACGACGGTGGCTTTGAGAGATCCGTCGAGACGGGCGACGTTAATGTGGGTCTCGTCGTTGTCTGAGCTCATCCAGTACATGTTTCTCGACAGCCAGTCAATAGCCAGGCCGCGGACATTAGACAGGTCTGTAAATATTATCGATAAATAATCATCATTACAGAAAACAAAGTACACATATAGCGACATAACAGATGTAATGAATAGAATAGAAATTCCCCTTTTCGATTTATAAAATGTATTGAAGCAAGACAGATAAAAAGTAAATAAAATTAAACAAAAATAAAAAAAGAATAATTATAATATAATGTAATGGGGCAGCTGTATAGTTTATAAACGTGTTAAAGATCAGGCAAAAAAATAAAACAAGGGGAGAAAAAATACATAGAATAGAATAGAATAGAATAGAATAGAATAGAATAGAATAGAATAGAATAGAATTTTTAGTAATGCTAATAAAAGAAACTGATTTAATTATATTTAGTATAACTATATTGATATTATACAGCATAGTTAAATAAAATAATAAAGGAAATAAATAGATAAATAAAATTATAAAAAAATTATAAATAAATTATAAAATATAATATAATACCATATAATATCTTATTTGCAATTTATATCATTTATGTGTTTAAAAACAGGCAAAAAAACAAGAAGTAAAAAAATAATGATGACATAATGTAATATAATGGACTATAATATAATAAAATTATCTGCATATTTATTCATGCTAATAAAACAAGCTGCTCGTTGTGAATGCAAAGCTGCAAAATAAGCTAAAATGTAATACTAAATATTAATATTAATATAATAAAATATTATATACACTGTTATATCGATGAAAGTGTGCAAAAAAAATTATTTGCAAAATGGACCTCGGCGTACCTCCAGACAGGACGGTTTCGAGTTTGGTTCCGTTAATGAAGGCCCGTTTTATCGTCCGGGTCTTCACATCGGCCCAGTAGATCCTCTCGTCTACGGCATCGTAATCCATCGCCGAGACGTCATCGATATCGGGGACGGTGAGGGCCATGATGACGTTGAGGTACGGGTTGTCGATGTCCACCCCTCGAATCTCAGATCTCCGAGCGTATAACAAAAACTTCTTCACACCTGTTCACAGATGCATGTTATATACAATCAGCTCAAATTCATCCTCGACTCAATTCTATTTCTCTGCCTCCAGAGTCTCTGTGAGTGAAAAAAAACTGACCTAAATCAGTTAGCGGGACAAATATAATAAGGGGAATTGAGTGTCCTTACAAAGACAGCGCTATAAAGACATAAAGCTCAAAGGACTCATACTGTAAATTCTCCTTTCTTGACCTCCAGAGAGATCTCTGGGGCGGCCGGTAAAAAGAGATCTACATTTCAGTCTGTAATGAGTTTAGATAGGTCATGAAAGTCTCCTGATACACGCTATAATTATTCCAATATCAGACATTCTGCTTCATATCGGCTCCATTCGATTGTGCATCGCTCATGAAAAGAACCGGTATTGCAATTCGCAGCTCGTGCCTCAATAAAGCATTAGTGCTCGTGAAAGGCCCAAAACTATGATATTTGAATCTAAATTACAGATCAAACATTTTTTGTAGATCATTGCTCTTTAATAAGCTTTAAAAAGTTTATACAAATGAAGTCATTCAAATATATTTTCTATACATTTATATATAATATCTATCTGAAAAGAAAAAAAAAACACATACATATATATATATATATATATATATATATATATATATATATATATATATATATATATATATATATATATACATACACATAGGTGTGTATGTGTGTGTAAAAATGTTGTTTACATAATATATTTGTGTTTAGAGTGTGTATTTATTATGATATGTATTTTAAAAATATTTACATGTATTTTAATGTATATATATTTACATCATTTCTATATTATATTATAATATAATATTTAAACAAATGTATTACAATACAATAATTAAACAAAGGACTGAGTTGATGAGAATATTTATTTATTTTATTTATTTATGTATTAAATCTATGTAATTAAGCATGTATTTAAATGTGTTTATTTAATAAATCAATGTAATGTAATTGAAAATAAATTGCTGAAATATTTGTTTACGTTGAATAAAATCATAAAATCATACTTATATACTATATATATATATATATATATATATATATATATATATATATATATATGTGTGTATAAATTTATATTAGCTTAACAATTAAAATATATGATATTATTAATATATGATAAACATTTAAACAATATTGTTTGGTATACATAAAGTGCCACTTCATATAAAGTAAAATGAGAATAAAAAAACATAGTAAAAGGACTAAAATAAAAAAATAAATGACCATTTATTATTATTATTGTTATTGTTGTTATATAAGATACAAGACTTTATGCATGATTTGAACTTTCTAAAAGCAGAGAGTTGGGTGTGCATGGCAGACACGTCTAATAAAAAGCGAGATGTAGAGTCCAGCAGACAGGCTGAGCTCACCTTGGCAGCTTCGGTTGTTGGCCGACAGTTTCATGAGATGCGGACAGGAGCAAGATGCAGAAGCATTATAATTTATAAGGCAGAGGTGAGAACACGGGCCTCTTCCTCCGTTACCAGCGCACGGGTTAGGAGCTGAAGAAAAGACAAAACATTAATAAAAGAATATCTGAGCATACATTCTCCATACGTCACATTAATATTTCATTCCCCTGATTTACCACCGCAGCGACTTCTTACGCAGCCGTGCCTTTGATTATTATTTCCACAGGTCAAAGCCACAGGTCAGCATTAAAATTTTCGCATTTAATTTCTTAATATTTTCAAGTCTTTTACAGTTTCTTCAGCTAGTTAAAATGCGATGCGGCTTGGATCCGTGCACGTAGTCTCCTGAAAACCAGAAATACTCTGCCTAACAAGTGGAAGATGTGGAGTAATTAGGCCCCTTATTCCCTACCCAACATTCCCTGGGTTTGTTCTTGCTCAGAGCAAGGTTGTTACTCCGCAACTCTAAATGGGACCATAAAACACACACGTAACTAAAAAATGCATAACAGGTCCATAAAAAAAACAGTCGTTTCGGGCCTAATGAATACAGTAATCTCTATGTCACTCTCGCTAAGCTATTCTGACACGTGAAATCCGATAGAGATGCAGGCCGGACGCTTCACACGCAGACGGGTAATGAAAACGGACACGAAACAGACATCCAGAGTTATAAACAAAACCCCAAAACAGAGGAAAGCAGGTGCTAAGCCACAGGACAAAAACAGCCAAGAGCAGACACAGAAAAGGGTCAGGAAAAAGTTACTATTATTACTATTATTATTATTATTTTCTCCATATCGCAGTGTTTTAAAACATTTAAATTAATTAATTAACCATTATTTATACAGCAATTTTTGTGTTTAAAAGGGCATAATGTGAAAACATTTTAACAAAATAAATAAAAAATAAGTATAACAACAGATGAAACAAAACAACAGCTAAATGAATAAATAAATAAATAAATATCAAAGAGTAACTGATCAGTGTTATAAACAATATTTCAAAACAGAGTATATCAAGTGTTAACCTACAACACAAGAACAGAAACAAACAAAAAAGTATATAAATATTATTAATAATTATAATTATAATATAATTATAACAACTTAATAGAATAAATAAAATAAATAAAAAAATAAAATAAAATAAAATAAAATAAAATAAAATAAAATTAAATTAAATTAAATTAAATTAAATTAAATTAAATTAACCTGGGTTCCAGATCAAAATGTTTGAAAAGAACAAAGACAATAACACATTTAATAATAACTTTCTTTATAAATCACTTTTCAGACATAAAAGGCAGCTTAAAGTGCTTCAAATGTCATAATATAAACATTTATCACAACAAATAAAGATAAAAGCCTAGGGGGCTCGGAACAGATGAAACAAAAAGAAATAAGCAAAAGATCAAAAGCAAAAATTATCAGCGCTATAAACAAAATCACAAAACGAAACAAAGTCAAGCCACAGGACAAGCACAGCTAGAAACGGGGGGGAAAAAGACGATCATAAATGTTTCAATCTAAAAGCTCAGGAGCGCAATTTGGGCTTACAAACACACATTTCTAAAGTAGCGTGTGAGGTAAATTTCAAAACAACCTGGTTCAAAGCGAGAGACGGCGAGTCTAAATATATAATTCTAAAAATGATTCACTTTCATCAACTTTCATCATCATTTTCAAGGACTGTATATAGTTGAAGGTTGTACTTCAAATCGGATTTGATCAGTACATAAAAAAAACAGTCCCACAATCTTCACACATCTGTGCGGCATATCACTGCATCCAAACCGTGGGTTTGTAGCTGCCAATCACTATCTGGAACGCTGTGTAAACGTTTCCGCCAGCCCATTATAAGTGTTTATCTGGAGTCATGAGTTAACAAAGAGCCTCTTAGCGCCATTAAGGGTGTAATTTAGCTTTGGTGGATGATGCCAAGCTCGATGTGTTGACAGAAGGCTGATTCTTCCGCATCTGGCAGATGTAGACCCAAGGGAAAAGATGCTGGACAGCCATCACGGGCTGATTCAATTGTGTTTTATTTATGGGATGTTTTTTGGCTCTTCTTTTCTACGTTATTGCCCAAATGGTGAATAAATTCTATTAGGCCAATTAAAAGAGGTTTACAGAAGGAGGGACAGATTTCTAGCGCATGTTCAGCGTACACTGAACTGATTCACGACACAAGAAATTACCCAGAGGTCATTAGGGGTGGCTGTTTTGACTTGGCCGGGTAATAAACCGCCCAATACACCCAAGCAACCAACAATAATTCCATAGCAACTTTATAATAGCCCATTAAAAAACACTCAGAACACATTAGCAAGTCACAGATTTTCGAAAAAGAAGCAACAACAAAAAATACTACAAATTTATTATAATTGTATAATTTTTTGTAGCATCTTCTGCATTTCTTCATTCAAAAATAAAGCAACAACAAAACAACTAAAACTATTTGTCGGAAAGTGCTCAGCGTTGTTCTTTTTGTTTAAATAAAATAAAATAAAATGTATTAACAGTAGCCAAAACATTCTTTTAGTTTTTAGAAGAACAATAAAACTGAAATAAAACAAACATTTCTTAAAAGAACTCAAAAATAATGATTTTGTTTCTGTTTTGGAACATTTTAGTTGAAATCTTTGTGCAGTTTTTAAGGAAAATAAAACAAAAAGAACATAAAAAAGCATTTAATTTTTAGAATGGAAAATTAAATTAAATTAAATTGAAAATTGATAATAAAATAAAATAAAACAGACATTTCTCAAAATAACTCAAACATAGAACATTCTGTCTTTTGGTAAGTATTTTGTTTCTAAATGAAAACGTATCTAGTTTCTGGTAAGAAATTCTGAAAATCAATGTGACCTTGTAGCGTTTGACTGTCTGTTTCATGTTTCAGAAATGATGGGAATTCTTGATGGGAATCAAGGGAGTTCTTGACGAGACAGCTTTGCAGCCAATTAGTCCCTAAAATCTTCTAGTGAGAAATGGGAATGTGCCAAAAGTGGGTCATTGTACGCTGTTAATCCAACATGACAACTTCGCTCAATCTAGAGATTTCTCTCATTATGTTCTGTTGGATCCTTCAAATCGTCATCTCTTTCAAAGTCCCTCCAGACAGTTTTGAAAGACATTGAGACGGTTACTTACTTTGTGGCTGCCTGCTAGGATGGTATATTTCCAGATCGAAGGGTTGGGCGCTGGTTTTTTGGATCACAGTCACGTTGGCCCGGTCCATTTGTTAGCTTTTGTCAAAGTGTTGGTCCTCCAGTCAGTCCAATAAACACTCCCACCAAAGAGAGACACGGCGAACGGGTGAGAGAGGAACTCGTGGCCTCTGAGAATTTCAATCATCCCCGTTCCATCATACAGAGCAGAGTATATAGCGTCAGATCTGAGGAGGGATAAATCATTTTCTTAATATATATATATATATATATATATATATATATATATATATATACATATATATATTAACAGATTGTTTTAAAGTCCCCTGAAATCAAAACTGAACCTATTCACTTTCTTAATAAATGCACTTTCAGTTTCAACAAACGAATCAAATAGAGGATTTTCAATCTGGTTTTACTTTGAATTACATTCAATTTAATTAACTGAGTCAATTAAACGAGATTCATTCAGTGTGATTCAATTCAATTCAGGTTTGACTTAACTAGAATCAAATCAAACTTAAATCTGTTTTAATTCTGAAATACCTCAGTTCAGTTCAATAAATTACATTTTAAGTGAACTGAATCTCAAATCAGACTTGATCTTGTTTAATTCTGAATTATGGAAATTCAGTTAACTACAATAAAACAAGATCAAATTCAGTCCACATTAAAACTGAAACTTGTGCAATAGCAGGATTGATTCTGATTGGATGTCAATGTTTCTATCATTCATCATCTGGAATAAATTGTTCTGAGAATTATTTCAATGTTACCGTTTCTACGTGCCTTTATCGTTATAGTTGTGATGTCGACGATGCTATTCTTTAACATTGAGAATGATATTAAGAACTATATCTTTATCGCACTTGGTGTGATAATGAAACAAATGAACAAAATAGATCAAATGAAATCTATTTGAAGTCCATTAAAATAGGCTATAAAATAAAACGGCTTGTGACTAGCCTCTAAAAAATTGCTTTCCATTAGTAATATTAAAACATTTTGTACATTTTTTACTACAAAGACATTGTTCTCCAAATACACAAGAGTATTCAGAGTCAAAAAAAAACTAGTTTACTGCTCACCGATGCTTTAATGTCAAGAGACTATTCAGAGAAAAGAAAGAAATGCTGTTGACAAGCCAAGAGAGAAAGAGAGATGTGTGATCTGAATATAGCAGAGACTAAAATGAGGCAATCAAAAGCCTAGAATTGATCAGATTCTTCATTAAGTCCAAGAATCCCATTATCTGAATATTAATTTGGGCACATTTGGAGCCACCGGGCACAAGAGGAATTGAACTAGCGCTGTGAGAAATGCAAGATGAGAGTTTATGAATGTGTCCAGACAGCAAAATTGCTTTGTAAAATACAAAAAATACTTGACGTGCAAAATTATAATCAATAGTAATAGCATATCTCTGTCTGCCTGTCATTTCGTCACCAGCGGAGGTGGATCTCGAATTTGAACCGGTATAAAAAACCCATCAATCATTCAACAAAACGAGCGCTTGAATTTGTTACCAATGACTGAGCTTATTCCCAATTCCACCTACTAGCTTCCATCCAAAACATTCCCTAACAGTATTGTTTTGCGAAAAATGTCACAAAAACCCGACCAGTGTTTGCGAGCTTCTTACCGGGCATCTGTCCATACTATCCTGCTCTCCATGTGGTCCAAGGTCAATCCGTTGGGCCAAGCGCCGGAGTCCATGTCCTTGAAAACCACATGACGCCGTTTCCCGCTCATGGAAGCGCCTTCAATACGAGGAAACGTGGCATCCCAGTCGGTCCAGAACAAGGCACTGTTGACAACAACACTCAATGTAAAAAAAATCTACCTTAAACGACTTTCAAAAGACGGTTGCTTGCAAACCACATCCTCATTAAAAGCATTAGCATTAGCGCAATTACAAAATAGGTAAGAATGTGTAATGGTCCAATTTCATGGTAATATCCCTTCTGGAAATCATTTAAAAACTCCTTTATGGGTGATTAGACGGGATCATTACGATTCGCAAACCACCGAATGGAGCTATCAATCACCAAAGTTGTTCATTAAAGCTATGAAGTAATTGGAAAACTGGTGCTTTGCTGTTATTTTTTTCAACTGGATTGAGAAACGCACCCCTGTCCGGGGTCCACGGCGATGGCCCGAGGGTGTTCCATACCCCCAGCGATGAGGGTGGTTCGTAATTCGCCATTCAGCTTGGACACCTCGATCTGGTCCAAGTTGCTGTCTATCCAGTAGAGATTTCCTGCTATCCAATCAACAGCAAGGCCTTCTGGAGTGGCTAGACCATGCTGGACCACCACCTCGATTGATGAAACACCTGCCGGGGTTATTTTAATGGAAATAAACAGTTGTTAGTTTGTTAGCTGGGTCGGTCGAGCTCAAGATTACTTGAATTTGGTATTTGGCAAGTGTAATTTGGTATCCTATGCAGTGTGCGAAAAGAAGTGGTAAAGACAAAGCAGCTCCTATTTTTTTTCCTCTCTCTTTCTTTCTCAATATCTACTCATCAGTTCCTTTGTGATCTGAGTGCAAATTACTTCTCGCACGTTTCCAAGATGAAATATTAACAAGGTTGGCAGACTGACTTAGCTTTTTAAGTGTAAAACAGAGCTAAAAAACACATTATGCTGAACAATAAGAACCATGACAGTAAGAATCGTGATTTATGAGACATGAAACAAAAACATTTACCTGCTAATAATTTTCAAAATAGCAATAATTGCACTTTGATCTTTTTTAATAAAATACAACATATATAAATAACAAATGTGTCAATAAATTATTATTATTTAAAATAAAATAAATAATGGATGGATGGATGGATGGATGGATGGATGGATGGATGGATGGATGGATGAATGGATGAATGGATGGATGGATGGATGGATAGATAGATCCTATAGTGAATGTAACCTGTATTAAAGATTTAACAATACTAAATACTAATATAAAATATTTTGACACATATATTCATGTTTGCACCAGTACTGGAATGACAGGCAAGGAAAACACATTTTTTGAGAAACTGGGAAAGGCAGAAGGTTGCACCCAAAAGTGTTTTCATCCACAGAAACACAAACTTTTTTCTGTAGTTTTGCAGTTTTCAGTCCCAGTACTCAAGAATCAGCGCATGATGCACTGTAAATTCCATTGAATCATATTACAGCCTGTATGGTATAATAAATATTATCATAAATATTAATACGGTCATAAACTATGTAAAAAATTGTGAATCATACCGCCGCCCTCTGACAGCTTCCCACGGTAAATTTTGTCCTCTACGACGTCAGTCCAGTATAGCAGGCTCTGGCTGAAATGGAAATCCAGAGCGATGGTGTTCCTGAGCCCGGGGACTAACAGGCTGTAGTCGCCCCTTTGCAGGTTGATACGCCGAATTTCGTGCCTGATGGAAAAAATGATGAACGCCTCAAAAGGATCTACAAAAAGACAGAAAACAGTCTGTAAAGAGAACAAGAATGCATGCAGCAAGGCCGTGAAAATGCAAAAGCATGTTTAATGGTGTCAGGTCATACCAGCACAATAGAAATGATTTGCGTGTATTTTTGGGTTTGGTTTTACAATAAATTGCTATTAAATTTAATAAATGTATGTGTTCATCATGTGCTGAGAAGTTCAAAAAATTAAATAAATAATACAACCAAGACATCTGAAAATCATTCATAAAAAATAATAAATTAAAATATCACTACTGCTACTACTACTACTACTAATAATAGTAATAATAGTATTGAAATAAAATGTTAGCACATTCCGAGCTATGAATTAACCAAAAATTATTATGTGGTTGGCATCTCTACAAGTCTGAGACTGGAAAGAAAACTTAATGTGGATTGCAAACTGAATTATAGCTGGCCGTTTCAGTTCGGACAAAAACTAAAAGCATTTTGACAGCTCTGAAAACTGAGCCGTGTGTTTCAGTAAAAGCTTGTTTTTCTTTTTATTAAAACATGTTACTTAGTGCTCTTTGCACATCTTCCTCTCCACTCCCATCAAGTGCGCTGGAGTCTGCACTCTCTCATACGTCCGAACTCACTTTTGCTCTCTATAAAGTCGAGTCGCTAAAATGAAATGCATACATATTACAAATACATTTAGACCTTAAAACTGGCCGCACGATCCCCTCTCTGAAAGTAAACAGGAATAAATGTGGGCTAAATTAACTTGCTTGTCTTGTGCAGCCATTTATCTCTATTATTTTCAGCACAGAAATTCAGGGTTATTTAGTTCCCCTGAGGTTAATTGCCTTAAAGTTTGCACTGCAATTTGGTTTTGACCCTATTTGGGATTGAGCCTCCAATTTGCAGGGCGAATTAACCAACCAAGAATCAACAGGCCATTGTTTACCTGTACTGTAACAGCTGTCTCCATCAGGTCCAAGACTCCAGCCTGGATAGCAGGAACATTTCACAGTATTCTTGTGCTGTTCACAAACTTGGCTGCAGCGCAGGTGCTTGGTGCAGTAATCTAGGACTTCACATGTCCGGCCGTCCGAACCCAGCTGGAACCCCGCCGGACAAGAACACACGACCCCTTTACCCGGCGCAACCGAGCACTCGTGGCTGCAGCCGCCCTTCCTCACTAAACATTCGTCTGAGGAAAAAAAGCAAACGAAGTGAGTTATTGTCAGAGAAAAAATGGAAAAAACTCACTTCAGATGAAAATAGCGGGGTCCGAACACTGAGGCGGCAGGAACTGATGGAATTCCTCAAAAGACATACGGCCGAACAGCAGGGAGCCGTAGACGCTTGGAGGAGTGAAGGAAATCGCAGAAAAAGAACAAACAAGAAAGAGTTTGGTTCTCCCTGTTTAGTCCTCCAGGCTATACACTTCTTGGTCAGCTAGAGCAACTGGAAGAAAGTGGACTGACTCAATGAGATCTTATTTCACTGCATAGTTTCCCTCAAATGCAGGCCTTAGAGAATGCAGTCCTGTATGCACTCCCAGTGCAACAGTTTATCACTGTGAAAGTACCTTTAAAGAGACATCTTTGTGCCTTATTTAATCCTAATTGATTCATAGTCGTACCTTAGATAGTGGTATGTTTTACTACTCTAATGTGTTTTCATTTTAAAAATGTTGTTTTACAAAAATTGACCTCATCTACACTGCCATTCCCACAGCGTTTCAGAAACAATCTCCATCTACTATACATGACAGAAAACGAATATCACGTGACCATTCATGGAGGTACAACCATAGATATGTATAGGTTAGTTCCTATTTTTCAGATGGTGGATGCGTCTACGCGTTTGAAGCCATCAAATGCAGAATCTACCCATAGATATCTATGGGTACAACTGCAAGCATGATGTAATCGTTTCCAAAGGCCTCTGTTTTTGGTTAATGTACACTAAACAGCAACCCTCTAGAATGAGTCTGCAGCGTTTTCGAAAGTCTTTGAAAATTTTTGGCCTTGAAAGCACCGGAGTAGTCTAAACGAATAGTAAACGAAAAGTTTGACAGTAGTATTGTAAGGGTTCATTTTACTATAAGATAGAAAATAGGGCTGTACAATATATTGCATGCGATAGTCAGGCACATCTCATCAGTAAATCATGGCACATAATCACAGATTAATCGAATGCGATAATGAACATGATATTGCATAGCTTTTCTGTGAACTACGGCTCTGTGTATTAAATGCTGCTCCATCTGAAAACAGGTGATGGAGATTTATTACTTATCACAGAACTGGCCTTACTGACGAGATATGCATGACTACCATAGTCTTATAATAATAAATAGAAAAAAGTAGAAACGTTTTTTTGATAGCACTTTATTTTGTTAGTCCACTTCAGACATTCTACTAACAGTAACTTAGCAACTAACAATCATTAGATTATTAGTAGATTATTAGAATGACTGCTTAATAACTTTTTACATTTGGATGGATCCAAAACATACTAACTGTGAGAAACTTTGCAAGTCAACTTTTTCTATTAACCCTAAACCTACTCCAACCATCTACTCTGAGAGTTAGTACACTTGTAGTTGCAAATTAATGAGAATTGCTTATAGTTAGTTGAACGTATAAAGTGGAGTATCAAAATAAAGTGTAGCCCTTTTCCTAGTATTCTTCTTCTTCTTCCTAGTGTACTATAGGTAGGTTCTTCCTGTATATCTGTTCTTCTTAGTTTTCTTCAACTAAAGCCTTTCTAGGCACTAAAGCCTCTTCCACACTTATCATCACTTTATCGTGATTTATGGCTGAAGACTGGTTTGGGCAATGTAATGTGAAGGTATGCCACTGAAGTGGTCCCATGGTCAGATGCTTCATGGTTAAGTATTAGCTGAAGTTCTAAACTAGGTGAATATAGCAGCTAGCCACTTGGGTATAATAAGCCCAATAAAGCTCTTTCTAACCGTGATGATAAAGCATTCATTTGCTGCAAAACGACTTGGTTAATCCTTTGTTTACAAGAAGGGAAAACAAGCTCAAATTAACATAAAAATCAAGTTCACTGAATAACTACTGAGACACAGAAAGGTGACTATTAAATAATTTTATGTTAAAATATTAATCCAAATTAATTATGCAACAACTATAAGAAATACATTGGTTTCATTTCTGCCCCAAAAATTAAGAGGCCACAGAGGGATTCAAGGTAATGGCACCTTGAACAGCAAGGGGTTTCAAGGTTTAAATGAAATGTCTAGCACTGACAGAGGATAATGTATTAATAAACCTCAAGGCAGTCATATTGGTGGAGTTGCGGAGTGAATAAAATGTGCTAGACACTCAAATGGAAAACAACAAAGAGCTGGCAGAAAAGATGTAGGGAACAGAACTGGCTCGTTGATGAGGGGAAGGAGCTCGGAAAGGTATAAAAAGGCAAGTGAAAGTGCATTCAATCAAGCTAGGGTGCAATCTGGCACTAGTGATACCAAAGACTCGTGAGGTCTGAGCAAAGCTACTAATACAGTAGAGAAAATTTTTAAAAAGTTCCAGCAGGGGAATAATGACTCTTTTTTGGACTGAGAGACACCTAAAAATTCAGTATAAAATCTCATATTCTAAATTAAAAATTACCGTATGAAAAGATTTTATAATCTTGCTTTTTTCAGGTTGTCGTTTGAGTAAAGACCTCGAAGGCTTTCTTTCAAATTCGAAATGCATTAACAAAATCCGACATAGCATAATTACTCCGAAACACAAACTAAAGTTAAAATCATTAAATGACTGACTGACTGAGTACTGTGTACTTTCATAGCGACTAGATGTGTACGTAGTACATAGCACATTGGTACATATCCACAGCTGTGCTATTTTGTAACTACACAAATGTAACAACCCTCAGAATGGCATGTGCAAGAAAAATTGTGCAACAAGACACATGTAACAATCCTTTTTTTTCACTTCACTAAGTGCTTGTGTAACAGCAAATATGTAAAAACATTTTGTATGAGAATAACTGGAACATTGGGTAGAAATAGTTAGGTTTGGGGATATGTAAAGTGGGAGGAGTCAGATCAGGAGTTGGTGGATTTGGTGTACCATAGTAATACCAGTGTACTTACATGGTAACTACTATTCAGGAACTGTTTACTTAATATAAAGTGTAACATTCTGGACACCAATCACAGTTTATATGTAATGTCTGGCTGCTGCTGTGTAACATCAGAGTAACTACATGGTAATTCCATAGGAATTGTCTACTTCATATAAAGTATAAAGTAGTATTCTTTTTAAAAAAACGTGACGTTAGTCCTGTTACACATTTGTACTTACACCATTCTGATGGTTATTACATATGTGCAGTTATACAGACATTACAGCTATAGATACTATGTACCAGTGTGTACTTACACTGTGGTTACATACTATGTAAGTACACAGTTATTACGGACATGTAAAATAAAGTGCGACAAAATAGGGTAATACATTATTTTTACAAGTAACTTTCCCCAAAACTGGACATATTTAGTGAGTGACCAGGTGTATGTCAGATCTCATCAGGTTACATTAAAAACAAACTAATTCACAATTCATAGAACTGAGAAGACTGAAGATGTTTGGGTCCCCCAAAGCCAAGAGCCCTTCGGGTCAAAGGCCAGCAGGTCCATTCACATGCGTTCTGTAGCACTGAGAAAAGCAGCCTCAAGGCAAAACCATGCGAAGCCCAGTGAGATCAGGAAAGAGCTGTTGATAGCTATATAGATATATAAAGTAAAGAACCAGCTAAGCATTGACAATCTAGTTGAAGCATTTGAGTTGCATACTAACAAAGAACAAAAAAAAAAGGTGACCTATTTCTCTCTAAGATTCACTCTACAAAGCTGGGAACGTGATCTGGAGGCTCATTCATCATGATTAGTCATATTATGTGCAGGCCAGGTCTGTTTTAAACAATATTTATCTAGCTCAGAAAAATGTTTTGGAACGTTTCTAGACCATTGGTTTTGACGGTTTTGAATTTATCTTGACCAGGGCGAAAGCATTCATCTCTGCCAGCCGCTAGCAGGTTTTGGGTTCAATCCAACTTTCATTGCCGTGTTCAAGATATTTTAGCAGAACATTGAGTGTGCTTAAAGTTAATGGGGGTTTGATTGGCCCTTTTAAAATTAATAGAGGCATTAGACTAAAATGTGACATTAAATGCTGTTTTCGGGCCTGCTGAACCTGCGCTCGCTGGAATTTGGGCTACAGCTTTTTAATTCAGCGCCAACACAAATGACACTACTTTTATTTAAAGGCCAATGATGTAAAGATATAATGAAATAATTTATATTCAAATAAATCTATTTTGAATTAAGTTAGTTATTCTTAGCTTAATGGCTAAGAAGTAAATAAAAATAAAGAAATTCATTGTAATTTATAAAAACACGTGTGTGTGTGTGTGTTTGTGTGTGTTTGAGCAAACGTTTTAAAATATTAAAGACTTAAGATTTTAAGAAAAAAAAAAGAAATATGCATATATTTATAAATATAAGACTTGTTTTAAGTTTTGAACGAAGTTTCTTATTTGTTTCCCTATGATCTCATTTGAATAATATATGCAATTTCTATTGGGGGGAAATGAATAAATCATATTAAAAAACCTGTAAAATATATGTATAAAATATCAAATGAGGTATTTGACATTCAAAATAAAATATTCACATTTTTGTAGATAGTGTACACAGAATTCGGCATCCGGCATGGTTGCCATAGTGATGACTTGCGCAAAGAGATATACAAAAGAAGCTGTCATTGTAGAAAGAGAAAATTTGCCACATGCTGTGTTCAAAACAGCTCGCTCCTTTGCTCATTCACTATTCATTACAAAGAGAACAGCACATGTGTGCATAAAAGAGCGAGTTCAGCTGAAGACGCTTTGTGTGACTGTATGACATTCTATCTTTAGCCGCGCGCTACTCCAGCCACGTCCCCAACGCCGAAAACAAAACCCGATCTGATCTGAAAAACATCAGATTATAATCTGATTTCGGACCTTGTATCGATTCGCTTTGGATGTTGGTTTGTTTAAATCAGATTCGATGCGGTTTTCGCTGCAAACAATTAAACGGACTTGAGGTGGATTTTTGCTGCCTGTCTGAACAAAACCTAATTATTTTGGTCCAAAGGAGGAAATAAATTCACAGTCAAATCTCCTCTCTGACAGACGGAACCGATATCTGATGATATTTCAGTTAAATGTCATATGACCGGGGAGTAGGAGAGTTATTGAATTTGTTGCGTCATTCCTCATATTTGATTCATATTTTGTACCGAAAGAACAAGGCGATTCACAAGTAGACGACGGGTAATATATATTTTAGTCTCTTCAGTCATTACTAACAGCAAAAAAGACCATCCAGAGTCTGTTTCTCTTCCCGTTCCTCAGAGGCCGGTTTTCAGTGTGCTCTCCAGCATTAATCAGTCTGGAGGGGGAAAGTGTGTGTGTGTGTGTGTGTGTGTGTGTGTGTGTGTGTGTGTGTGTGTGTGTGTGCGTGTGTGTGCGCGTGAGGAGGAGCCGTTAGATGTAATTGGCTCTAAGCTGATATTCCAGCACTACCTCATCTCACCTGAGGGAAGAGATCTCTCTCTGAAGCGTTCCTAAATGAACCTTAATACACACTCACTAAAATCCTCCAATCCCCCAAGAGCCACACACAGCATCAGAGTCACTGTGAGAACACACACATGCACGCACGGGGCTGGGAAGGTTCCTTTTAAAATGCATTACAGATTACAAAATGCACGCTTTGCAAATAAACCATCTGTTGCATTGAAGCATTTTGTGCTTGCGCTATATGGAGCAAATCAGACGACACTGTTCTTTTAATAAATCACGAGATATTACCTTTTTGTTATGAATGGCATAACACCAGCATGGCTTTTGCTACCGGACATTCGACTGAACAGCACTGTTCTTTCTCGTTCGATGTTGCTGTACTATACGTAAAACATAGAAAAACAAAAACTCGAACGAACCTGAGAGTGAGAACAACTTACTTTAAGAAGCTTGTTCAAGGTTAGATGTTTCTTTGAAGACGTTTTGTTGCATTTAAATGTGATGTTTCGTCATTTTTCACATTTATAAGTAAATCGTCTTTTTATTTTTATAAAAATTATGCGCTTTGCTTTCTAATTTTCTCTTGCATTTTAGTGAGTCTTCACTCTGCAGTTCTGCTGCTCGCAGTTGCCTCAAGGTTAACGTTTCCAATCATTTTACATATATTTTAATATATATATTTTATATATATATATATATATATATATATATATATATATATATATATATATATATATATATATATATATATATATATCACATTAGTAATCTAAAACACTTTTCAGATGTAACTGTGATTTGATTACCACTAATTTAAAATGTAACTATAACGAAATACAGTTGTTCATATTTCGTATTTCGTTACTCCCCAGACCTGCACACGCACTGCACTTGCCATAAAAAAGGGACAAATTTAATTGTTTCACATAAGATTTTGACGAAAACAGTATATAAAGACATTATTTGGGAGTCTGTATATTTATATCACACACTTTTACATTCTGATGCAAGAGTAAGATTAAGTGTTTTTTTTTATATAATTCTCTTAAATTAGTTTTCGAAAGAAAGCTGAATAACATTAAATGAAAATTAAACCCCTACTGGGTGAAAAACATTAAAGGTATTTTTATCCTGTTTTCCAATCGATATATCTAAGATAAACAAGACAAACTTACTTGAAGCAAAATAATACAACATAATAATATATAATATAACATTATTATAACATTGCAATGCATTATATTTTAATTATACTATATTTAATTCAAATGGATATATATATATATATATATATATATATATATAGAGAGAGAGAGAGAGAGAGAGAGAGAGAGAGAGAGAGAAAGTCTATTTAAAAGGCTATTACTCTATTTATTTATTTAAGTAATAATAATAATAATAACAGGAAAAAAAAAAAAAAACTAAAAACGTATCTAATAATTTATTATTATTATTATTATTATTATTATTATTATTATTATTATTATTATCATCTTGCATAATTATAGAATGCTTGGATTATAATGGCCTTATAATTTCCTTTTTCAGTGATTTAAGGCATAAAGTTCATCGAGGTTTTTAGTTCCTAACAAAAAAATTCATTTTGATATCTTAAACTTTGTATTAATATTATTTTTGTTCTTTTTGAGTAACATTCATTCATCTGTTTGTTTGTTCATTTATTTATTTGTTTCTTCGTTTTGCATGTTTAAAGCATATATGCATGTCATTTTGGAAGCCTAAATGCAACTTTAAATATCTTTAAATATTCTTTAAATATATTTCATTATTCTTAAAAAGGTCATTTTATGTCATATAATGTTGTTTTGCTTTTAAAATGCAACCATTTCTCGTGCAACAATTTAAAACCATATCGACTTAAACAGATGAAAATAAATGATTCGTTAATTTATTTTTCGTGCAAAGTGTACTTCAGTATTTCCATTTTTAATAGGAAGAAATATAAAAAAAGTAAATCTAAAAAGAGGATGCTGATTCATGAACACATCTACATCGCATTAATCCTTGCGTCACCCTCTGGGTCAGGGGCCGGTCAGCGCTAACTAACTCTGACTCACCACAGTAGGGTCCCTCGTCGGAGTGGTCGGTGCAGTCCCTCCAGCCATTACAGATTCGCTCTGGCGGGAGGCACACAGACGTGTCATTGCCGCAGGGGAACTTCGGAGGCTTACAGACGGACACTTCGCACCCCTCCTCATCCGATTGGTCCTCGCAGTCGATGTCTCC
Organism: Puntigrus tetrazona; assembly: GCF_018831695.1. NCBI lineage: Eukaryota > Metazoa > Chordata > Actinopteri > Cypriniformes > Cyprinidae > Puntigrus > Puntigrus tetrazona. The sequence goes on from NC_056720.1 coordinate 7,791,573, forward strand.
GTCGCACACCCAGTCCTTACTAATGCATTTCCCTACGGTACAGAAAGAAACAAATGAGTTACAAAGGAATTTTTTAAACATCATTCAAAGTGCGTCGTTGCTTTACAAAGCTATCTGCTTTCTGCACACTTTTTCTTTAACCACATCATTTAATTTCCCATAGGGCTTACATACGGTTTCAGAGTGCTTTTTGGACCTTGGTGTTTGCCGTATCATTAGCGATAGTGAGGTACGTAATCACTGTTTTTATCTTTTTATGTTGAAAAAGAGAGCCTTCTAAAGACTGTAAAGTGTAAAAAGCAACGATAAAAAGCTACTGTTAGCAAAAGTGTTCGAGAAACTGACAGTTTTAAAGTTTGAGGCATATGAAACTGAATGATATCCGTAGCCAGTTTTTTATAATATAATTAATTATTTAAATACCCTTTTCTCCAATTTAATGCGAGACACAAGTTTCTCTGTACATTTTCATACAGAATCCTTATCAGTTCTTCTTAATGGTGTACTGAGTAACCTAAGGTGTTTCGATTTATTTTTTTGAGCATATGAGACAAGTCATTAGCGGTTCCCTCATTATCTCTCCAGACAAGTTCTTTAAGAAGGTGAAACAGGGCGATGAGTACATAAATTACTTTCCTGTATCTTCCAAGACCAAATTGTGTCTTGGCGTTCATTAGACCTTCACCGAGACTTCGCTTAATCAGATTTTAATTCACTTTACTTTGGGTTTTCCAGAAACTTTGTTTAGCTAGGTCTACCTGAATTCAGGCCAGATGCGATTAAAAAGGTTCAAATCAAAATCTTTTCCACGTTTACGAAAGGTCCAAGACACTAAAACATTTTGACAGTCATTCTGTCTAGCTGTTCGGGTTGTAGCTCTTCAACCTGGAAGTGAATTAGCATTTTCGCTAACAGCTCCCCTCAGGGATTTCTAATGGCTTTGCAAAAGCAGTTTTAGATTTAAGAATAAAATGAGGTTCGTGACTTCCACGTTTTGTTCCACAGCATAAATTACACACGCCGACACCTCAAATGTGAATCCGTTACGTGCTTTAAATTGCTAATGTAAACATGCTAACAAGTTGCTACAGGGCACTTAGCGAGAAGCAGGCAACAGAGAATGAAAAAGGAGGTGTTCGCACAGTATGTTTTCTGTGGGATAGTGATAGGCTTATGATTAATGATAAGGACATAAACAATATATTTACTTCTTGCTGAAAAACAAAATGCTTAATCTAGAATGGTCTTTAGCTTTTCTAGCTAATCTTCCAGCTAAGTCAAGTTGGTGATTCGGCAGCTAGCTGGTCATCTAGGATAATAAGTGTCCAAAACCTCTCTAAAACCAGCTAACAGACAAGCCAGAGAGACCACCTAAAACTGGGAATCCAGTTTAGGCTGGATTAAAATGTTTTGAGCAGGTTTGCAATTAGCTTCCTTTGGATCCTTTTTTTAAAGAAAATATTCATATACACTAATTACTTTGTATTCATTTGGTTAATTGTAAATGTCTGGATGGTTTAGGATGGTTTAATATGTTTTAGCTTGGTTTCTTGGGTAATATGATGGACTGCCTTTTATATAGAATCTTTTATAGAAAATATCCACATATACATTAACTTTTTTTTTATTAATTTGGTTAATAATACATGCCTGACAGACCATATAAGACCAGAAAACCAACTGGTTAATATGTTAGTAAAATAATGCAATGTCTCTTATTTAGCTTCATTTAAAAAAAAAAAGCAAATATCCATCCATACATACACTAGATTAATTTCCATTTATTATTCATGTCTGAGAGACCAGCTAAGACCAAGAAACCACTTTAGGCTGGTGGTCTCAGATGTTTTCATTTGGTTTCATAACTACAATAATGAGATACCTTTTATTTAGTATAATTTGGACCACGTTTAAGCAAATATCAATAATTTCCATTCATTTGTTTAATTATACAATCTCGAGAGACCGGCAAAGACCAGGTATGACCAGCTAAAACCAGCTAAAACCAGGTAACTCTTATATGGTCTTATATGGTATAGTTGTTTTCCCAGACCAGCTAAAGAAGTGGTCAAAACCCATTTAAAAGGAAGAACAACATGACCAGCTAAAACCTGCCAACCAGCTTAGTTTATTTTGGTTATTTAAATAGACTGGGTCTGAGACCAGTACATTTTAAGCAACTTTAAAGGTGATATTCTCAATATTTAGATTTTATTGCACTTTCAGATTCCAGATATTCAAATGGTTGTATCCAAATACTGTAGTATCCTAATAAGCCATATATCAATGGAAAGGTTATTTATTCAGCTTTCAGATGTTGTATGATTTCGACAAACTGACACTTATGACTGGTTTTGATGTTCAGGGTCACATATTAACTAGGGGATGCATCGATCAGATACTCAGCATCGGTGTCACGTTCGATACCGCCATTTTCTGTGGAACGGGTATCAATCAGATGAGTCCGATCCAAATCCAATATCGTGTGTATACTATTCTGCGTTATTGTCAAGCCCCGCAAAAGGCACAAAAACATTATAAAGCACCATAAGTGTTCTGAAGGTGTTCCATAGTTCAATGTGGGTACATATGAATATTTTAAGTCATTAAATTCAAATTCACATAAACTCTTCTCTCAGCTGCGGCTGTCGTCCTTCATTCAGCATTCAAAACTGCGAGTCACGTTTGGTTACTACAGTCAGAACGATTAAACTCTCTTAAAGAGCACTCGGTAAGAGATTTAACGCTGTCAAAAGAAATGTTTAATATAGCATTGCGCAGGTTTAATACACTACGCATCAATATATCCTTCCTCTTTGAAGTCTTTTATGTGGACTCTGAGGGCTGTGATTCTGTGTTGTTTCAAGTTCATCATTCTGTGCATGAGATGCACATATGCGCTTTGTTGACGGTCGGTATTGGAGCCTTTCGAATTATAATATTTTTCTGCACAGCGAAAGATTATTAATAGTCTTTCTTGTTCCGTTTTATCTACCACATGTTGCTGCCTTCATTACTGTGCTACACATTTAAAAGAAATGACTTTTCATTTTATAGCAGGCCTATGTACTTATTTGTAAATGTATTTACTTGTTTTTTCATACAAAGCAATACAAAGCGACGTGTAACATTTTACCGGATTTAGTCCTCCACTTTTTCACATTTATTTATAAAAAATGTTTCACTAGATATTATACAATTACTGTGCACCCGTGATGTTTCTAGAATATCTTTCGCTGCTGAATTACAAACTAAATTAGTTTAAAATAGTATTTCTGTCATGTATTATGATTACACATATTTTTAATTTGTTGTTTTTTATTAAAATGAAGTAGATTAACTAAAGAGTGATGATTAGATGAACACAGAAAAGCAAAGAAATTCTATATTTATTTAAAATAAAAACCTGTGCTCATATCTGATTAGATCGGTATTGGCAGATGCTCAAAATTTTCAGGATCGGATCGGATTGGTTGTGTAAAAATGGTATCGTTGCATCCCTATTATTTACTAAAACTGACCCAATTGACCCTAATATATTACGTCACAAACTGAAATAGGTCTTATTTTTTTTCCTCACAAGTTCCTCTCATAAAGCAGCCTCAAGCTTTTTTTAAAGTGGAAAATGCTCCACTTTCCAACCTCTAACTTTTGAAGTTAAGCATCACAGATCAATTCACACACACACGCACAAACACACACAAATACAATTCTACCTGAACCCAGCTCACAAGGGTAATAAAATATTCCTAGTCTGCCTCAATCAGAACAAAACGATGCATCTTAAACATTATTAATTCAGTCTAGAGGGAAGCAAAGCAATAATCAATGGCCTTCTGGAAGCATCTTTTCACATCACAGTCCCATTTTCAGCGGGAATAACGGCAATGCAATATAATTTGAATGAGTGCTGATTCATCACTCCACCCTAGGCCACAATCAATCGATTAATGATTATATTTACAACCCTCTTCACCCAGAGATGACATTACAGAGAATTTTCCAAAGTGTAAAACTTGATTATGCAATGTGATAATGCGATTATGTAATAGACGTTGCTTTCTACCTGAGACTTTGCAGGTGAACTTTGCCTTGGGGTCACACATTCTCTTGGCTCCCTCACAGGCAAATTCATCGCTACCATCTTCACAGTCTTTATCTCCGTCGCAGCGCCATATTTCAGGAACGCAGGTTCCGTCGCCGTGGCAGTGGAACTCTTTCTCGCTGCAGTCGCTAACGGCGGAGAGCGCTGATGGAGAGAAAGAGTCTTGGTGGTTAAAGTTTTGTGTTTGCAAATGTTGACATTTTTGCAAGGTGGAAGACGTCGGTTTTAGGTCAATGTTTCTGTGTGTTTGTGTTTTATGCAATCATGAGCACCTGTCCTGGAGCAGGTGGCGTTCTCGTCGCTGAGGTCACCGCAGTCATTGTCCCCGTCACACATCCAGTGCTCAGGGATGCACTTCCCACTGGAGCACTGAAACTGAGCCACCGAACAGGCGTGAACACAGCCCACCTCATCACTGCCGTCCCCGCAGTCATCCTCTAGAGACGCAGAGGGGGAGGATGAACAAATGAAGGAAGGAAATAAAGAAAGAAGAAGAGATCGAAAGGAGGAAGAAATTAAGGTAAGAAGATTGGAAGGACAAATGGACAAATTGGATAAAAGAAGCAAGAAGCAAGTTTATATGGAAGAAAGGAAGGATAAAAGGAAAAAAGGAAGGGAAGATAGAGAGAAAGATGGATGGATGGATGGATGGATGGATGGATGGAAAGAATCAAGGAAGAAAAGAAGAAAGGAACCAAAGAAAATTGGGTAGGACACATGGAACAATGGAAGAAAAAAGGAAGCAGGACAAACACAATGGTGGTGGGATTAAAGACAAAAGAAAAGAAGGAAAGACAAAATAACAGATTGGATGAATGGATGGATGGATGGATGCATGGATGGATAGAAGGAAGGAAGAGTAGTAAGATGAAATTAATGGAAGAATGGCAAGAAGGGAGAAGCATGGATAACATAAATTAAAGGAAGAATTAAAGGAATGATGAAAGAAGTAGTTGGATGGAAAGTATCAAGAAAATAAAGACAGATTGAAGAATGAGACGGAAAAAAAAGAAGGACAAACACAATGTGTGATCAACTTCATTGTAATTCTTTTCTGTTTTCCCCCTTCTTTTCACGTTCAAGATTTTTGTTTTCAGAAGAATGAAAAAAATAATAAAAAGAAAATCTGAATCTACTTATTATAATCTTATTATTATCCATGAATTAAAAAAATAAAATAAATCAGATCTTCTTTCACTTTAGCTCACCGGAATCACAGTGCCATTTCACACTGATGCATTTCCCATTAGTACAGCCAAACTGGGTCAGCGGTTCACAAGTTGGGAAATCTGAGGAGGACACAGAAACAACAAAATCAAAGCAGAGAAGGGCAAAGGATACTCCCTTCCAACTTCACTCAACTTCACAAGTCAACGTTGGGCCTATGCCAGAAGAAAATGCGAGCAGAATAATAAAAGCTTAGATTACGCCTTCAACTAACAACTTTTCACCGCCAAGAACAACAAACACGGAGTTTGCTTCAGCTGAACTTTGCACCGTCTGTCTTATCTCCCAAGAGACAGAAGCGCTAACCTGCCTCACGCGCCTTTCCACATAAACCGACAGTGGCGTTTCACCGCCTTTCAGAATTAAACATGCATTAGAAAAGACGCTCCCTGGTTACTGACAGGAAGTATGCGGCAAACTGACATCGACTCCTGATAGAGAGCGAGCGAGCAGCCGTGCGCCGCCACGTGCTGCGACTTCACGGCCAAAAGGCCGACGCTCGACATTTCTCAGACGGCGCACGCTCGGCTTTCCTGTGCCAGCTTGATTTTGATTTAAGGAAGCCAAGCATAAACTTTAATTACTCTATACCCGCCTGTGTGTGTGTGAGAACCGAAGCGACCCTGGAACGTTACCCGAGGAAATTTAAACGGTAATAAGATGCGACGACTAACAGAGGAGAAAGCTTCAAACGCACACTTCATCCCTCAGAGGAAGAGAGGTGGAGATCTGCTGGTATTTCTCACCTCTCATTTACACGAGCTGAACGGTGCTGTCGCAGACGACGCGAACCGTCACAACGGGTTTATGGCAGGCCGTGGAGCTCTGAGATATTCAAAGCATGGTAATAAGCAGCATTATATCACGCAAAGCTATTCATTGTTTGTTGTTTTCAATATTTAACGATAATTTCCTTTACTTATCTTCATGTTTACGATGAGGATACAAGGAAGCCGCTCGTATCATGCACTTTTTGAAAGAAATTGGTAATGAATACATATCAGAGTTACTCCGACCCAAAATGAAAATTTTGTCATTAAGCACTTACACCCGTGTCCTTTCAAATCTGTAAAAGCTTTGTTTGTCTTCAGATCACAATTTAAGATATTTTGCAGTACACAGAAAGTGTACAGAGTTTGTGTCCAGGATGTCCACGGTGACGTGGAGAGACACAGAGGAGACAAATTGTTGAATAAAGTTGATATTTTCTTCAATAAACTCAGATTGAACCACTGATTGCAGATGGACTATTTTTGACGATGCCTGTCATACTTTTCTGGACCTTGATAGTGATTAATGACCAAAATTTCATTTTGGAGTGGAGTAACCCTTGCTATAAAGGCTTTTTATTGGAAATGAAGAATCCTCAATATCCACAGAAAAATCCCATTCCACAACGAGTTCTTTAAAAAAATATATTATTACACCACGTCTCCCCCGGACATGACCGTTGTTGTTTTATGCTACGCCACAACAACTAAAGGCTGTCTACGCTGGATGCGACAAAGAGACTGTTGAAAATTATTTTAAATTTGTGTCAATATGTCATAAATGGAACATGGCAGTAGTTTTCTGTCGGGATTTGTGAAAGCAATGGTTTTATTTAATTACATTTATTTAAATGTAAAATGGTCTTCAAAAAAAAATAAAAAGGAAAACCAAATTGATTCTTCTACTGAATCTTTAAATTCTTGAAAAGAAAGGTGTATTATTCACACTGATGGTTCTGTGAAGAAAGAAATGTACTTTAGTACTAATTTACATTAAATAGTCAAATTGCTACTGTGTAGTAATCAAATGCAACAAACAAAAATGCTGAAAAAAATAGAACAAATATTAATGCACAATAAATAACAAGAGTATCACATCAATACTAGTGCTGTCAAAAGTCTAATCATGATTAATCTCAAGCAAAAGATTTTTTTATATATATATATGTATGCGTACTGTGTTTATTTATTATGTACATATATATAAATACACACACATAAAGATCTGAATGCATACACATTTATATATTTACATTATTATAAATTATATTATATAGTCCTTATAGGCATTCCATGAAGAACCGTCTGGAACATTTCCATTGCTTACAAGTTTCTTCAAAGTGGGGAAAAAGATTCTTTAGATTATTAAAGAGTTAGTCACATTGAGAAATGAAAGAACTGTTGACTAAAAGGTTCACTAAAATAGCTTCTCCGTGATGTCTCTGTGTATTCAGTCGAAATATTGTTTGACGAGCTGACTTTAAGGCGTCTGCTTGTTTCAAACTCTACTGAGGACAGTCGCATCAAATGCAAGTGTGAAGACACATCGTGATTTTGTACTTCGTTTTCATTTTGGCGGCTTAATGTGAGAAACTGTTATATATCAATTCTATATAATACTGTGTGTGTGTCTGTGTGAGTGTATGTGTGTGTCATTATTGATAAATCCTAACTGAATACAAATGTTCTTACAAAAAATAGGAAATATTACTGACCCCAAACTTTTAAACAATAGTGTGAATATGCAGACTTTTTTGTTATACTGTATTTACTACGCTGCATGTACTCAACTGATTGGTTGCCAAGCGCCAAAGAATTTCTATAACTCTGCTCACCCATTGGATTATTTTCACAGAAGAATGCAGAAAACCATCCAATAGGGTCACATGTGATCGTGACAGCAGCAGGTGACCTTCACAGCTCAAATCAAAGCAGATTGTTGTGAACGAAGTGTGTGACCTCTGCGAGCGCAAAAGCATCAAAAGATATCAAAGAGGCAACAACAGAGGAAATCTGAAAACAGAACAGGCCCTTTTCTTTGTTTGCGTGAGGATGCTACAGAAAACACTTCAGATCTATGCCATCGTTTTGTCTGGGCTCTAAAAAGCTTGTCTTTGTTGTTAAAAGCCTCAGGCCATCGGATTAAACTGAACTCAAAACAGCACATCTGACCTTGTTCTTTTGTTTTGAGAAACTACAACGGGCGTATTTCATGAACAGAAGATGTATCTGGAAAACGATTGATGCGTTCAGTACATGGTTTTTGCACGGACACGCAAGGCAGGATCTCGATAAGAAATCAAACACAAGCAATAAAGAAATAAAGCGTGGTTTCTGAATCGAGTTTCAGCGCAATTAGCCATTAATGACATGCTTAAAGTATACAATAAGATAAAATACTGTACTACGGATTGATAAAAAGCCTCTAATTGAAGTATATTGAGGCTTGACGATAAAAGAGACCAGAAAAATTAGGATGGCAAAGATAAAATATGGAAATACAGATAGAGGAACTTCAAAGCGCTCTGTGTGAGGAAGACTCACCACATGACGAAGACTCATCCGACTGATCCCCGCAGTCATCATCACGGTCACAGCGCCAGTTCTCTGGGATGCAGCGTCCATTCTCACAGGGAAACTGGCCCGGCTGGCAGGTTTGGGCTGTGGGGAGCAAAAAACACGGACATTAAATCACACCTGAATGGATGTGTTCAATCTCACTCCTGCATCTTGTATAAAACCCAAGTAAGGTCATCAGAGTGCTTGAAAAGATTGTTTGCAGCCTTGAACAAACCACTTAGATTTTTATAAATATCTTTTAAGACAAAACAATGCTTTTATTTATTTATTTTTTTAATTTTAAGATTTAACAATAGCATTCAAAATGTTAGCGATTTATTTTAAAAATAAATAAAAGTAGGGTTTAAAAGTTTATTTATTTAAATATACATTTAGAGAATAATAAGAAATTATTACTTTATAGAATAATTAAAATGTACAGGAGCACCAATAAAATGTGTATGTAAAATAATAACAATAATAATAATAATAATAATAATAATAATAAGTAATATTATACATGTAAAATATTTTAAAATTCGATATAATACTTTATATGTCTGTGTGCGTGCATGCATGCATGTGTATGTGTGTATGTGTGTGTGCATGCGTGTGTGTGTGTGTGTGTGTGTGTGTGTGTGTGTGTGTGTGTGTGTGTGTGTGTGTTTGTTTGTTTGTTAAAAATAACAAAAAATAACCCAGATTTTCCATGTGATCTCATATTTTTGGACCCCAGGACAGTATTTCTTCTTCTTCTTCCATGCTTGAAAAATCATCTGGATTTGTTTTCACCTTTTCCAGGTCTGTATCCGGTCTCAGCCGTGATATTGAGTAATCGCTTTCAGAGATAAACCCCTAAGCCCATGACATCCAATATTACAGTTCGTGTCTTTCCTGCAGGACTTATGAATGGGTGCAGTGTTCAGAATGTGTTTTGTATCAACATCTGGCACCTATGAACACGAATTAAGCATGTTATGAAGACACAGATATGGTAAATCTATCCAACGGGTAAAACCTCTCAGTGGGATTCAGAAGTTTTCTCTCAGTGTGTTTAACTGCAAGAAAACTTTCAAACTCTACACACAGATGCAAACACATGGAGATAGTAAAGGAGTGACGGGTGTATGATTGAATTGTAATAGTTATTGATTACGGTATTTAAAAAATGTATCACAAAAGAACAAAAATTGATCTGTTTTGAAGGTCAAAGATAACAGTTTTTTCCCCATGGCTGTACGAAGCAGACAAACCGTCCAGCAGGGACAGCGAGAAAACCTGAATCAAGGATGTTCAGATGGAGTATGAGGCCCTTGAGGCTTGAATTACTGAACAAACCTTGGTCCTAGACTTAACAAAGGACACTATAATAAACTAGTTAGAAGACGGTTTAGAGGAACCACTTATGGTCAAAGAAGAAAATGGTGTAGGATCGAGACTGATCGGATTTGAGACCAAAATGAGCAGCTCAAACATTCTCCAAAATATAAAAAAAAATTTTATTAAATTATCAGCTCAAACATTCTCTCATCTATTGAAACTGAGAACAAAACAAAACAAAAATAATTTAAAATAATAAAAAATATATATATATATATATATATATATATATATGTTGTAAAGACAGTTTATATTATATATTACCATAACAATAGCAAAACCCTAAACAAGAAACTTTCTTAAACATTTTCCAAAATAATGTAATTTCGTTAAAAAAACAATTTATTAATTATTTATTGATTAATAATTATTATTAATAAAATAATTTTTAAGTTACTTTTGAACTGCTTTCAAAAAATAAGAATTGTATTATTATTTATTTATTTATTTTAAATAAAGTATATTTCTAGGTAAACATTTTGTTGAGTTTCCTCCGATTTAAGACTTTCGGTCTAGCAGTCAGAGCAGCTCAAACTTTCCTCAAAGTATCTATTTTTGTGCTTTATATAAGAATAAATCTACTGTGCTGCAGTTTCAAAACAACATTAAAGAAAATAAAAACCAAAGGTAACGCTCTATTTTAAGACACTCAGTAGTAGCCATAGTACTTACATGTAATAAAATAATAATTTATGTTACTAAGTTATTGAACAGCCTGTAATCGCAGTTTGTAATTAGCTATAGATACACTTTATTTTAAGTAGCTTATGACTGCGTACTTGAATTTATAATTGTTTTATAAAGTCTACAACCGTATGGGACATCCTTTGGTAACTGTGTAACAGACTCGGTTACATCTACATAATCACAAACTGTTCCATAACTTTACATGATGAGGACATTTCGTCATATGTAATTACAACAGCTACTACTAAGTACTTACTAGGTAATTCATCTTTATTATTATCGCTTAAAATAAAGCGATACCGAACGCTTAAACTATATCCTTTAATCAATAACTGAAAACCAGGAACAGAAGACTCCCTGCATTTCTAGCGTCTTTTCGGTGCTGCAAAAGGACTGCAGGTGTTTGAATAACCTTTGAAGGTCAGGTTGCGCTGTTTTATGAAGCTCTGAACGAAGGCGAGCAAACCGGAACATACAGCCGAACAGGTGCAGATTTGAATTCTGACAGAGAAACAGACCGCACGTTTGGTTGTTTACCGATTTTATGCATATCAATGTAGAAATAGTAACAGGCTAAAATATTAAACGAGCACAATGTGGCGATATGAATGAATGATGTGTCAGTTGGCGAGAATAGCTAGTTCATCACAGTTTAGCTACGCCTGGAGTTTGTTTTGGGCCTCGTTTCTACCAATTTTGTGATTAAAACGTCGCACCGGTTAGGTGCATCTCGAACCCTGCTAATGAGAAAGTTTCCATCTGAGCGTCGTCTTAGGAGCCTTGCCAAAAAGTCAATGTCGTTGATCTTAATGATCTATTCATCTTCAGAGGAGTGAAACCTTTTTATTTTATTTATTATTATTTCTCGTTTTTAGCCTCGAGTCTTGCTAGGCAGAGCTACTTAATTACAGGAGTTAGGCTTTTTTTCCCCGTAACACTTTCTAGACGATTAATTAGTTCCCTCAAGATGTCATTTTGAAATTCCAGGTTTGAAAGCGACCTTGTACTCAAGGAGCCTTTGAAGACCGGATGGAGTTCAAATTGTAAATAGTCAAGAAAAGTGAGAATTTATTTCTTTTTTTTTATATATATATAATTTTGAACATGATTGTTAAGTTTCTCACGACTGAAACCTGAGAACTAATCGGTCAAATGTTAATTAGCAGTTCTTACAAAACGATTTTTGCCACAAAAGGAATGAAACGAATATTACAATTATTCATCATATTAATAAGGAATATTCAGCATGATGACACAATAATAATACTATAACAATCTATAGATCTCTTATAGATGGATGGAAAGAAAGAAAGAAAGAAAGAAAGAAAGAAAGTAGTAGTATTAATTTAATCAATGAATCATTTCATTACCAGCAAATATTGAATATTATAATATAATATAATAAAATATAAATTTTTTTGTTTGTTAGTTATAATTGTTTTATGTTATGTTGTAGTTATAGTGTGTATATATTTATGTTGAAATCATAGGTTTTACATATCTTTATACAAAGGAAATCATTTAGCACAATGGAACGTGTAAATTAAAACAGTACAAAACTTATTAAAAATATATTGCCTTGCATTATATAGGCATAACATTAGTATATTATTGTAATATTGTATTTTTGTAATAAATAAATATTTTATTTTAATTGAAAAAGGTTTAATTTACTATTTTTCCTATATATAAGCAATGTAAAAATATTTTTGCAAAGAATAAACAATTCTTACATTCTCTGTTTGTGTTTGTTACTATGAAACATTAATTACAATATAATAATATAACATTTTTATTCAAAATGTATGTATTTTAGATTTACATATTTTTTAAAGAAAATAAAATAATAATTAAATAATTAAAAAGACAAATAGTGCATAAAAACATTTCAATTAAATTAAATTAAACCTAAAAAATAAAACCTGAATTCTATCTTATTATATATAAAATCTGTCTGAACACTACAGGACTGAATCCACCCCCTCCAAAAAAATCCAGAATTTCCTTTGACAGATAAAACGACTGTAAATTACAAGCTGACACGAACTCTCCTTCCCTTTCCCTACTCTCCCAAACACTTGTCATTGATTTCCTCCGAATTCTCTTCCTTTTAGAGATTAGATTAGAAAATTGTATTACCCACAAAGGAGAACTTTGTCTGTAGGCTATCTAAATTAAATCGACCGCTGCCTGTTGGCGAAATGTGAGGAATTTGTCTCCAGCCCTTTTATCAAGCGGCACGATACGGCTCCGACAACGCGACGAGACATAAACACAGCATCTTTACGGCCCTATTGATGTTTCGGATTACGCGTTCATCCCAATCTCAGGATAACCCTCAAAGGAGGAGACAGCTCGGACGAGGTCTTCTAGAGATTAAGACATGGTTCAATCTAGAAGCGAGTTAGATGCAGGATCCCTTCCAGGAGGTGTAACCTTGTCCGACTCGGTCATCCGCGACCGTCGACCCAACGCGAGACGTAGAAACGTTCGCAAAGGGCCCGAAACAGATGTGTGTCAGTTTAAATCCCACAAAGTGCATGATGAATTACGCAGGCGAACCTAGATTCGTTTTTTGCGCAGTCGCTCCGACCGGAGGGAACGTGTGACATGGGCCCGTACCGGCGGGAAATTATAAAGGGGGGTGTCGCGTAAGACTACCACTCCTCTCGAAGCGACGTATTCTCAGATGACGCTAGCTTTGAGCGCGAGTAGCCTACAGCGAGCAGCGTGTCTCCCAGCGGTGGGGCCGCTCGGCGAGGTTGTTTCTGGATGGCTGGGCGCGTGTAAGGGGCCGTCCATGTAGGACAGGGCTCCAGAGTGAAGCTCACCCGAGCAGGTGCGGTTGGACTCATCTTCGTTGCTGCCGCAGTCGTCGGTGCCGTCACACAGCCATCTCTTCGGGATACAGCGGTTGTTCAGGCATTTAAATTGGTCCGCTGGGCAGCTGCGATTGGCTGAGGAGAAACAAACGGCCTGTCAATTGGCAACGCAAATAAAAATCTGAAAGCATCTGGGCGTCCGAATGTTTTGCGATGTGTCGTACTAACACACCGCGGCGTATTGTATCCCACAATGCAATGTGCTCAACTTCTGTATCACATGTGAAATGAAAAGGCTTCTGAATGATCAGCATGATCGATGTTCAATGTTTTTTCCAAAACAAAAAATAACTGTACTCTTAAAATATGGCAAAATGTACCATTCATAATTTTAATTTCATTAAATATTAAGAATAACATAACATAATGCAATATAATTAGTGCTGTCGAGCGATTGGTCACATACAAAATTTAAAAAAATTGTTTATGTAATATATGTGTGTGTGTGTTCTGTGTATATTATATATATATATATATATATATATATATATATATATATATATATATAAATATATAAACATCTTCTACATATATACATACATTTACATGTGCATAATAAATATATACAGAAAAGCACAAAATAGTAATATTATATAATATAATATATTTTTATCATATAATAATATAGACTAAATAAATATAAATGTAATTGATTTGTATATTTTTTATTTCATTTTTATTAATAAAGGCATAAAACCCAACATTTACATCAATAAAAGCATTAAATAAAATCTTGCATTATATAAAGTTATTGTATTATATACATTAGCATTTGTGTGTTTGCATTTTTATAGATCTGGTTTAGATAATTGTTACAGATTTTTTATGGTCACAGTCTTTGTTTCGTTAGGTTTGTGGTTGGGTTACAAAAGTGTGAGAAGACCTACAGCAGAGGAGCGGATCTTCATCGCTGCCGTCTGAGCAGTCATCATCCCCATCACACTTCCACGAGAGCTGGATGCAGCGCTGGTTCTGGCACTGAAACTCTGCCGGGCCGCAGCGCTTTGTCTTACTGACCTCTGATGGAGCTGAAAAGGGCAGGAACAAGATGTTAGAGAAAGCACACACACACACAAACGTCTTCTCTCTGTCTTTTATACACACACACACACACATGCTGGAGTTACAATTGCAAACTAAAACAAAGCATAAATGAATAAAACATTTGATTAAAAAACGATAAATGCGCTTTTATATTAAAAATCTGACAAAACGCAACAAAATTACTAAAACTTTACCTAAAATTGAAAACAGAAAATATAATAATTCTAAATATTAACCAAACTATAATAGATACACTAAAATAACTCTGGCATACCAGTTTATTATTATTTGTTGTTGTTCATTTGATGCCACTAATTACAAATGATATATATTTTTTTAAAATAAAGCCTTTTTTTAATCATTTCTAGTATATACCCCTGCAGCACTTAAAATTTCATGATGTTTTTTTGTGTTAGTTTTTTTATTTTATTTTAAACATATTTTTAATGTTTAATGCTAAATGCAGTTAGTAGCACTGTTTAAACAAACATGTTTTATGTGTAACGTATGTGACGATTATCACCGTAGTTGCTGAATTACTGACGAAAAAAAAAAGTAAATTGCTCTGAATTAGAATTAAGTAAATTCTACTTCCGTTATTACAATTTAACTTCCTGTGTGTCCAACTAAAATGTTTACATTTACATTTAGTAATTTTATCCGAAGCAAAATACTAGGGGCAAAATAATAATCGTTCAGAAATCAGTGAAATATATGAAAATATTATGGAATACCAGCTATTTGGATTTGTGTCGAATGAGAGAGGTAGGATACACGAGCACAAAGCTCTTTTAGTCTTTAAAGCGTGCTCCTTGGTCAGTCAATTTGAGAAACGCTGGTGGTTATTAAACAGCATTGCCTTTCTATCCCCTTCTGGATAGGTTTTTTTTTTTTTTGATTATATAATAAAAGAAACAGGAATAGAGCAAGCAAAAAGTGGTGAAAAAGTTATGCTTAAACCACGTACGCACACACTTCTGCCATATACTTATGATGACACTTGGAATAAAAAGTTAGCAAAGTCGTGGAGTCACATGTACAGAATCCACATGAGTTTACAATGGATTTGAGGCCAAGCCACAAGCAACCGCAAACACAGTTACAGCCAAACCGCAGGTTGAGCGGAGACATTAACATCCCCCGCTGGAAATGGAAATCAATGGACATATTCAGCTTAACATAAACATATCTGATCTGTTGTCATATTTTCCACAAACCGCCACCATTATTGACTAGCCTGTGGGTGCCAATACAAAATCTGCATGTTCTGCTCTACCACATACCACTTGTAAACCCCAGAATAACAATCAATTACATCAGCCCTAACCACGCGTGATGCAACAAGTTTTCAGTGGCCAGTAATGTTTCTGTCGCTCATATTGTGCAAATTATTGCTCATATATCATATTATGCTTGCATAATAATTATAAATGACTAATAGGGGCTCACATGAACAGGTGACGTTATCTTTCTCCAAATGCTGGCCATCTGCGCAGGCGCATATGCGACCTGCAGGCGTAGCAAGGCATAGAGCCGAAGAGCCGCAGCCACCGTGATTTGCCGAACACTGGTTATTACCTGAGGAAACAAACACGAGGAAAGATAAATGAGATATTTAATGCAATTTGGAGACATACGTCGTCGAAGAAACCCCAAATTTTTCATATTATGTTTATGTTAAAAATGTGATAGAGAAGCTGCGCTTGTTAGGTAGCTACAATATAAAATCAATACATACCCATGTAATTATATTAAAACATTTTTGTGCGGCTCTAAATCAATTAAAATTTTTATTAGGGTGACAAAATATAAATGTGACCTTAGAACACTAAACCAATCGTAAGTGTTACTTTGTCGAAATTTTGAGAATTATACATCATGTGACAGCTGAATAAAATAAGCTTTTAATACATAAGCAGACAAATTATAGTCCAAATTATATAATAAGAAAATCATCTTTAAATTCGTCCAAAAGAAGTTCTTGGCAATGCATATTACTAATCAAAAATACATTTTTGGGATATATTTACGGTAGGAAATTTACAAAATCTCTTCATGGAGCATGATATTTACTTAATATCCCTGATGATTTTTGGCGTAAAAGAAAAAAAAAGATGAGTGAGTTATGAGTGTTTTTGTGGTCCAGGATCACAAATGTATACTAAATATGGACATAAAGCAAAAACAAACAAACATCCCCCACCCCTGCATATTAATAATAATTATTTAGAAAAAAATACACACTTCATATTTAAAGATATTTTATTATTTTAATGACATTTAAAGTATTATACTTTCAGGAAAACATTTGCAATGGGTTTGTAAAAGCTGTTTTATGCATGTTTTGGCCTGCTTTTTTGCATTGGCATATTTGGACAGTTCTTTTTGCTTCACTAAACAGACCGTTAAGAGAGCACTACTCATCCTCTAATTACACAAATATCTCATTAAAAGAGGTTTACAAAATTGATAAAACTGATCTGAGATGTCTCGCCACTGAAAATTAGAAATTTTAAATTCACTAAAAGTTTTAAATGTTATGATGCAACAAAGCCTCTTTTAATGTCCTGTAACATTGGCAGTGTGATACTTGGTCCGAAACACTTTTGCGAAACAAATTATTCACAGAGGTTTCAAAGCTTTACGAAGCGTCGCTTCAAAAGCTAAATGTAACTGTACTTAACTCTTAAGTAAACCGGTGAATCATTTAGTGGACATCTTTAGATTGGTTTAGATTTTAGAAATCATTTGAACAAGTTACGTTAACGATATCAGCTTATGCTTTCTCTTGTGTTTTATTACTCTACACACTACCCAAGGAACAGGATCATGAGCGTTAAACTAAATGTGTTGCCACAGACTTCAACTAACAGCATGTCCAAGCACTCCAAACGAACAATTAAATGCTTTTTCCAATGCAAATAGCTCTCCCAGTGAAGCCCAGCATCCAGAGAGAACATGAAATGCCATGCTCAGAGCTTCTTGTCCAATGAATATTGATTTTTGCTCCATTAAAATCAATAATGCAAGTATCTGGCATAGACTCCCAGTGAAGAATGGCATCAATTGGACTCTACGGGACATGTGTCCACTGATTTATCTGCAGAGATTAATGCAGATTAAAGCGGATCATGTTAATTGAACAAACAGTGCTTTTCGCTTAAAGTTGCTAAAATATCATAATGCATATTGCACAGTGCATAGTGCAAATTACCATATATACAAATCATTTATACTTAGATAAACATGAATGTCAATGTCATTTTAGGAGGAGAAGCTGATATGCAGATATGAAAAGTCTCTTTTTTTTCCATAATGCATTTACCGAAAAAGGCAAAACCGTTCAGACATCTATATAATTTCCTGAGGGATTCTCTAAACATTTTATGTGAATACGAGACTGTAAACTGAAACCACTGACCATTTCATAGAACAACATTTCTGTGCAAATGATACCCAGCTCACTCTCAATTGTCAAGTCAGGCAAAAAAAATGAGTCATAACAAGCTAATGTAGCATAACGCGACAACAACTCTCCTGAACAGAGTGAAGCTTGTAAAATGATAAATAGTGAACATTAGACCATTTGCCTTACTGATATACTTGTAACATCCGCTTAGCATTGTTTTAACTTACATATTGAGTGACATATCAATAAAGAGTTAAACAATACACGCTAACCATTAAATGCGAAATTACACACAATTCCTTAATGAATGCTGCAACAGCAGGACATGTTTAGTAAAGTTTAGATTTCATAAACAAAGGCTCATCATTTCCACTAAAAGCTAAATGCACTAGCAGGTTATTTTATATTCAGCAGAGTTCCACTTGGCTGCATTAGCTTAGCGTGTGAATTCACTATCCAATGTTGAGTGCTTCAGTGGGCAGTGCCGTCCCCCACAGTGTTTCAGACCCCCTATGTTGCACACTGACAGGTGCTTACAACTGCCAATAGCTTTAATCGCAGGTGCCGAAATTATGCACCGAACATCTGGTCAACATCAGTAGCGCAGCGTAAACATGATTTTCAAGCTGTTTGTTAAGAACAACAGAATATGAATTACAACCGTCAACCACCTTGAAAAAGCTTCCAATATCTTCATTATTCCCTGAAATCTCATTTGGATACCTTTTTGAGACCCATTTGTGTATTTTTAAACTGGAGAGTTGCTGTACCTTGGTTTGTCTTTTTGTTAAGCAGGTCATCGAAGCTTTAAGCAACGATTGGGTCGATGCTGGCTTGCCATTGGCTGGCTGTCATTAAGAATGACATTTAGTATCTCTACCAGATGCAACATATGAGTAACTCTACAGGAGCCGCCACAGCGATTAACCTTGGGCAAAAAATTGTAGACCAAAATGAACATTCATCATCACCCTCAGTCACCTTACTAGATTACAACACCAATAACGTCTAGAACTATGAGGTCAGTTTCAATCAAAGCCATTTTATCCCATGAAGTAAAAGTTAAGCTATCAAATATAGCAGTTTAGGGAAAGAAAATGCATGCAAAAGTCACCATCAGTCATGTAATTTTGTCTTTGTAAATGACCCTGTAATTTTGACATAGCCATTTCTGCACAGCAGGGCAATGAAGAACAATGTCACAAAACTGAGTATAGGCACCAAAAACTGCACAGTTCCTCAGAACAATTGCTTGTCACTGGAGACATAATAGAAATCTGGATCCAGAACCTCAGAATGACAAATCATACAAATTTCCAGCAAGTGCCTTTAAATTAGCATTTAAAATATGAAAGAAGTTAGGCTTATTTGATCTGGGCTCCAAAAATGCTTGGATCATGAAGTCTTAAGGTTAAAATTACCATTAAGTATCCTACTCTGGGAATATCCGTTGAAAAGCATTTATTCAAATTCAGGGTCTTGCGGGTGTGGCATTAGTTTCTAGAATGTTCAGCTGTTTAAAAGGTGAAGGCATATGGGGCAATACATTTCATTTCCATATATTGTACGGTGTACCAAGTGTGTGCCAACACAGGATTTGGCCTCGAGGCAAAACTATGGGATGATGATATATAAAGAATCAGACCGCCCCTCAGAACTCGGGCGAATTAAATCTTAGAGTTTCTGGAAGACGGTCAATAGCTAGACATCAAAGTTCCTTCTATATCATTGCAGCCCTTGGCAAAACTTCAAGAATTCATTATGGCTTAAAATCTACAGCATACATATTCATATTTACCTTTCTGGCTCTGTGGTCATACACCTGAATTCCAAGAGAGGCGGTCTTTCTGCCCGCATTAGAGCAACATCACTGGACGACAAATCCAGACGGAATATTGAGGCGTTCATGTAATCTGTCCAGAATATGTAATTCTGGAAATGCGCAATCCCAAATGGATGATTCAACTCTTTCCCGCTGTACATGACCTGTGAAAAGTAGATTGGATTTGTGAGTCACAGGGAAATATTGAGATTAACATAGAGAGGAAACGGAGGTGTCTGAGAACTAAAGAACTGACTCACTCATTTACTAACCGTTCTGTGGCTGCCATTGAGGTAGATTTTCTCAATGTGGTCATAGTAGGCGTCACACCAGTACATGACGCTGGAGGAGTGGTCCAGAGTTAGGCCATTGGGCCACAGCATGTTGGATGTGACGAAGATCTGACGCTGAGATCCATCCATCCAGGCCTTCTCTATCCTTCCTCTGCTGTCAATTAACTCATCCTCCTCCCAGTCCGTCCAATACATCCATCTAAGAGACCAATTGAGAAATATCTTTAAAATCATGGCATCCTGGTGTCTCAAGGATGGGAAAATCTCACTTTGGAGATCTACTGTCCTACATAGTTTAGCACCAATCAACAAAAAGGTCTTCATGTAATCTTCAAGACTTTGGTTGGATGCTTCAGGTGTGTTTGATTAGGGTTGGAGAAATTCTGGCCCCGTAGATCTACTGGCCTACAAAGTTTATCATCAACCCTAATCAAAAACGTCTGCTTGTAATCTTCAAGACTTTGTTTAGATTTTTCAGGTGTGATTGATTAGGGTTGGAGAGACTCTGGATCTGGACTGTACTGCAAATATTAGAACCAACCCTAATCAAATACACCCTGCTTGTATCTGTCAAGTCTTTGGTTAGATTTTTCAAATTTGTTGGATTAGGGATGTAGCTCATGCTGCATTTGATTTACTTTGCAAGTCAGATGTTGGATCTGAGAATGGCTTTACCCCCAAGTGGGCCGTGTTCCAGTACAGAAGTCAGATAATCAAGATGGATGTGTTCTTTGTTAGCAATACAAGTCAAATAAAAGATAATGCCATAGTTTCATGTTCACAAATAGAGGTGGATAGTACTATGTGCACCACTGAGTTTGAAATGAAGACAAACATAAGTGCTATCAAACTATATTTTATTTCTGTTCTGTACAACCATATTGGATTGTGAAGTTGGGCTAGTTAGGGCTTTGGGAGGGCGCTCAATTACAGGAAACTTGGAATTTCCAACTTCCAAGCACAAATGAAATGCAACATAAACATTGCTGAATCACGAAGGCCAGAGTTTCCCACAGTTTTAGTTGGCAGCATAGCCAAGATTAAAAAAAAAACAAAAAAAAAACACCATTGTGTTGTTTCTGGAAAATATAGCTAATTAGGCTTTTGAGCTAGTTAAGAAGCTAAGCAGTGACACCAACATCCAATACTATGCACCATGTCATAAACCAGAACTAAAGACAACAGGGTAAAAAAATTCAGCCAGTTTTAGAACATTGTTGCTGGTCAAACGCAGGTGCACCAGTTACCAGCATGATGCACCAGTTCAAGTTGGTTAAATTAGAACATTAAGTTTAAAAGTCAGTTAAAAAAGGTAAATTAATTTTATTTTAATCAGGACTTTTTAGGACGCGTTACTCCTCAGTTAACTGCTAGTTGGTCAAACTAGTTCTTGAGACACTGTCTTAACATACTAGTTAAATTTATACAACTGGTCCCGGGTTAGGTCATTGGTGCCTTCTAAAAGACAGCTCACCGTAAAATAATCCTTTAAAATTATTGAATACAATATCTACACCTAACCATCTAAAAAAATAGAATTGTATGTTTTTATTAATTCATTAGTCAAAACGTTTTGTTTTGAACTTTGTACAAGGTCCTTGTATTTCAAGTTCAAATCGCTCACATTTCACAACATAAATTTAACACTGTGACACGGCCTTGCGCATTTGAACGAAGCCTAACATAACATGACAGAGGGAATTGACCCCCCCCACTCATATTCAGTGACCTGTTGAATAATTCACGAGACAGGGCTTTGAGTGACAGCACCTGCTGTGAACAGGCAAACCAGGCGAGTGATGGAGACTGAGAGCAAATGCGATCAGGACCCAGAATCATAACAGCTAATCCTCCATCTTATCATGTTAGCGCAGACAGGAAATGACATGCGTACATGGGATACAGAAGGACAGACACGGTAAAGGACAGTTTTTAGAGAAGGAAATGGGATTTAAAAGGGGAGAGATTAAGCTGGGATAGGTATTGGATATTCAGCATACCGGCAGCTAAAGCTTAAGCGGTGATCCGAAAAAAAAAAACTTAGACTGTTTGAAATTTTAAACCAATTTCTAGTAACACAATTACAGATTAATTGCAGATTAAAACTGATTACTGGTAATTATTCCAAAGACTCCAGGTCTTATTTGCAACTAAATTATCTAAAATTTTAAGACACCGAAGCTATTAAAAACTGACAACCCAATCCAGAAACCCATTACGAGGATAAACATGTCAAGTGTACAGCACATGGAAAGAAGTCACTAAAATATAAGCAGAAACTGGAACCTGCCTTTTAAACTTTTAAACCTCTTATGTCAGGCTTCACCGTTCTGCCAAGGCAGCGATTTGCAGTCATGGAGTCTCCATATTCCCTTTAAGCCTTTCCATCTGAGCAATGACATCGAATGAGGATGTTCGCATTAGCTCCCTTTAATACAACAGCACATCTGCTACTTCTTGTCTTAGATGTAAATTAACAATATTACTGAATAAATGTGTTCTTTAGAACTTTGTTGTAATTATTCAGTGCTACAGTATATATCAATGTGTCATGGTTTTACATTGTTTTTAAACAGATGGCATCTGGACGATGACACTATAATATATTTACCATGACACTTTAAAATATACCATGCTTCTGAAATTTAGGTACTCCAAGATACTGTTATTTTTGTCTTTATCAGTGTTTTGACTTTATTATTTCCTACATATTATAATAATACCTCACATATCATTTAGTGCTTTTAAAGGAACACTCCACTTTTTTTGGAAATAGACTCATTCTCCAAATTGATATTTTTCCTATTTAAACTTTTGTCGTATATACAGGAGCATAGTTCCTAATCATATTGGCTTATAAAATCTAAATTTTCGCCAGTCTTAGTACACAACTTTTGATGATGAAATAGAGAAGAATAGACAACAGTCTTCCTAAAATATAAGTCACTTAATATTATCTTTTGTATAAAAGAAAAGTTATAAAACTATTATATAAATTCTATTCAACACTGCACATTGCAAACTCTCTTAAAAAGCTGTTACTCTCTCTAGTTCATCAAACTTTCATTATAATGAAGCTCTCAACATCGTACACTGAATCTATTAGTTACATAGTCTCTACACTTCAATTGTTACCATGAATGACAAAAGCTGCAGTCTGCTTTCACGATCCTGAGAAGCATTTCTATTGACTGTAGTCTACAGTTTTTGTGGCAAATAAAGTTATGTGCAGAACTGGGATTGCTTTCGTATAGTCTTTAAAATGGATAAAATATGAAAATCACATTGGACTCGAGCCCCCATTTCAATCCCAACCCCATTTCCAGACCTGAATTATAACAGTATTAGATTGGAGTTCCAAACATGAAATATTATTGTAGTACAGCACTATTATATATATATATATATATATATATATATATATATATATATATATATATATATATATATATATACACACACACATATATATAGTAAAGTACCACTGTCATCTACAGAAATACAACCACAGTGCTTTTTGTTAATGAAACCAGATGAAGCACAGCACTGTCGAAATTTCTTGATGAAATCTCTAAGCGCAAAGGGCAAACATCCTGCCCCCATTGCACTCTAAATGGCTGGATTTCATCCAAGGCTTTAACAGACTGAAATCCCTGCAGAAGAATCTTTTAAATGCTTCTGTAAGCAGGAAAGGTATCATGGGCTTACCCATTTAGTGGATCCACAACAATGGCCCTGGGATGAGACATATTGCCTTCTAAAAGCGTTCTCCTGGTCTGCGAGGGCCGGTCCAGCCCAGCCACGCTGATGGTCTTTCTATAACCGTCATTTGTCCAGAACAGGTTATTACCTATCCAGTCCACCGAAATACCCTCAACATTATCTAGCTCTGGAGAAAGAGAGAGCAGAAAGAAATTGAGAAAATGTTGTTCTTTTAGCCTGATAACATCAAAGACAACTCAATTAATCACTGTCCTCCTCTAATTCTTCCCAGCGAAATTATGCGGTATCGACCGGTGAGCTTCCCTGACGACTGAATTGCACAAAATGTATGATAAATAACTTCCCATTTTGAAAACAACGGCAACAGAAGTGCTCAAGTACAGGTGGCCTGATTCTACCGTACCATGCCGCATGGTTGCACAGATGATTCATCACCGAGCCGAGGCGAAAATGAGTTCGTTAGAGAATATTTAAGAGCTTTTTTACGCAATAAAACTGCGGTACGCTTTAACAGAATTACACAGGATCCAACATTAATCTCTGAGAATACATAGTAAACATACCGTCCTTAAGGATCGTCTCCCGAGCGGTTCCGTCAATCTTCTGCCGTCCAATTAGGAAGCTTGTGGTGTCGGCAAAGTAGATGTAGCTACTTTCTGCATGGAAATCCAACGCTCTGGGACTCACGAGCCCTTCGATTTGAATCAAATGTTCATCTCCAGACTTGATATTCATATCCAGACCTCTGATAACCCCAGGCCGTCCTTTTCCGTAAAACAGGAACAGCTCGTTCTTTGGTTCTGCGAATACACGATTACCCAAAGTAAACAAACGCAATGGCGTAACGTAATAAGCCTTCTGCCACAGTACTGTCAGAGCTTAATTAATTGACATAATTAGCCTCCGTTTTCAATTCAGTTCTGCAAATTAAAGCCTTTGACAAAAATGTATCCAAAGCGAGAGGCTCAAGCTAATTACATTAGCTTAATTAAAACCAGAATTAGTTCCACTGATTCGATTCTATGGAATCAATCACTTTTGGTGCAAGCAGTTACATTGTGTTTGTAATTGTATCTGAGTGTGTGTAAGTGTGAGTGTAGAAGTAACTGGGGACAAACAAGGTCCAAAGTGGGGGCAGCAAAGAGACAGACATGTTCGCGCAATGTTTTCAAAATTCATTACTTATGGGCTGCAGTGGAGAGGATGATTGTAATTATTATTAGGTCTGAGATCCAGTGAGATCCAGAGAGACAAGAGGAAGAAACCAGGATGAAGTGATAGAGGAACCCAACAAGAACCATTATTTGTTTTTGAACTTTGTTTTTCGAGCCCAAATGATTCCTTTGTGCCACTCCATTGCTCTTAAGTTTTATTTCATAAAGTTTGTTCGCAAGATGTGAGAATGAATTATGTTCAATGTTATTGACTTCCATGTGGGTAAGAGAGACAGGAATTTCATTCTTGTGTGAACTGCTTTAAATAACCATGTCCTGTTCTTGTATAATCCAGTAAATTAAATAATTTACAAATGAATGGTACTTCAACTTATTCATATAACGAATGAATGACGAGTCTGGCTACAGTTCAAAAACAGCTTCACATTCAGTAACACTTGAGATAAAAACAAAACAACTCGATTGGAGGAGCCACATTGAAAACCACTATAAAATAGACGATTTTTGCCCCCATTTGACGCGCATCATTATATATGGATGACACATAGCGGTGATGAATAATATCAATGGATGTAAAAGTGGGAAGTCACCTGATGACACGCCAACACACTCTTGACAACTTCAGAGTAATTCAGAGAAGGTGACAAATTGTCATATCTGGTTTATACAAAAAGGTACAACTTTAAGTAGCAATCATGGTTAGGGTCAAGTATGAAACGCACTTTCTGCCGCAGAACAAAAAACAATGCTACTGCCGCTTTTTATCTTACAATTCAGACTTTTTTTCTTAAAATCCTGAGGGGAAAAATAACTGCACGGTATGAACTCGGAATTGTATGAAAGCCTGTTTCCACCACTGAATAAAAAAGCTTAAAAGATAATTGTGACTTTTTATCCCCTTGCAATTATGAGTTTATATACTGCAATTCTGACTTTTTTATATAAATATATAAATAGTGAGATTTAAACAAGCAATTCTGAGACAATATAGGGAAACAGTCATAAGCTACTAAAATAATTTTAATAGTGGCAGAAACAGGAAAGTTTTATGGTTAGGGGGTTTATATGCATTGTTAGGCCATTGTTAGGTTATGTTACAATGTCACAATGTTTTACAAATTATTAAATTTTGGGCTTGCTTATGCCAGATCCTGCGGTAATTCACGGTCTGAAAAACTCCTTTTAAAATCTTTTGTCTTCCTTCACACACACACACACACACACACATTCTTAGATAGTCAATGAACCTGATGCCAAGAGACAAAACATATCAATTTCCCATGTATTCCGCCCTAATGTGTTGAACGTGGACTATTAATCACAGAAACATGTCCATTCTTCAGCGTCTTGCGGCTCCATAAATTTGGTCATAAATTTCCATTTCGACAAACCCACGAGGGCCATCCATCTGATATACGGTTTCAGATAGCAGCACCTCTTCCATTGGGAATACCCCTAAAACCATTTACATGAGAGACCAGTCTCCCAGAGCTAATCAGACGCCTGGGAGCTCCGGGAGGAAGAGACAGAAAAGAGAGATTGTTTTTTGTGACCCTCACTTTTGCATGACTTCCCGTCGCTGGCAAGGACGTGGCCAGTCCGGCAGCGGCACACGCGTGATTTGTAGTTGTGGCTCAGGAGACAGATATGCGAGCATCCACCCTTTCGTCCGTGTGGGTCAGGGCTGCATGCGTGAGTCCTGACTGAAGAAAGAGAAAGGTCAGTATCAAGAAGCCAGCATTGGAAAATAGCACTGAATATATATATCAATTTAGCCACACTCTAAATGGTTTATAATTTTTCATAGTAAACGTATACCACTAAACATCTGATAAATAGTGCATTATTTAGAATGGTGTTTCACGCAGAGCAGGAAAAACAATGCTACATACAACAGAACAATAAAATGCGAAATGCTCTTTGTGATATTTTGACAACATCATTAGTCACTTTGCGCAGTGAAATGGTAACATAAGATCTAGCCCAGTGTTTCTTCAATGTTTTAGGAGAGTAAAAAATATTATAATTGTGTTTCATGCGCAGAATTGAAAACAATGCTAAATGCTACATACCAAAATGCTTAATAACAAAAGGCTAATTGTGTATAAGCAAAAAATCAAAACATCGGCATAAAAACGTTAAAGTGGAAGAGAAAATATATTTTTTATATTTTGGTTGGTGTCAAAGATCATACTGTACATCTGGCTAAACTAGGATATTTTGACACAAATTTATTAGCTACTTTTAGCAATATGGCTAAATGCGAATACAAAATTTAACCCAGCGTTTCTTAAATGTTTTAAAGTGAATAAAACTGTGATTAACGAACAGGAAGCAACAAGCAATGCTGCATGACAAAATGCTAACTAGCATGAGTAGCGTAACTAGCATTTGTAGCGTAAGCACAGGAAAACTAATATACGTTAAAAACTCCAATATTTTGACATAAACGCATTATTGTCTTTCTAGTATGGCTGAATGCTAATTTAAAATTTAGCTCTCTGTTTCTTCATTGCTACATAAATGCTAAATGGAGAAAATGCATCTAACTGTGTAGTTAGGTAAACAAAAAATAGGCTAATAAAATCTTGAAGTTGGGTTGAAAACACCATGTTTTGAACTATGTAAAGGACCACATGTCTATTTAAACTCTACTTGACAAAAAGTCACATGCTAATACTAATACTACATGCTAATACTAACCCAATACTAGCTAATTTAGTCCAATGTTACTTGATATTAATGCGATTAAAAAAAAGTGATAGGTCAGTTCATTACAAATGCTTGAAAGCACCCTAAAATCATAAAATCTCTCTTCGGATTTTATTTCTTACACTTGCGACTTTCGCAAAGCTGCGATTTTGCATCTTACAGTGAAACTGTAGTCCTCATTGTAAACTTTTTGGTGATGGAGATTTACCGCTAAACAAAGAACAGGCTTTACTGACGAGATGCGCTTGACTATATCGTGCAATATATTGCCCAGCCCTAAACGTATATTTACACGTAGAAATGCATTAATTTCTTGTATTACAGAAACTGGATCTAATATCATCATTTAAATAGAATTCAGTCCAAAAACATTAAAGCGTATCTATATTTTTAATCTAAGCCATTGCTGATTACATTAGTCACACTCCTACAACGCGTTTACCTGTAGGTTGAGCCAATCTGTGATAAACTCGGACAGCTCTGGCACTTTCCAAAGTGGTAACGGTGTTTGTGTCACTGCTGTTAAAGCGATTTATCCTAAATATGTCCACCTTGCTCTCTCTGGAGGGTTCAGAGCACGTCGCAAACAGGTAATCTTCAAAGAGCGCTAATCCGTACAGGTGCGACACCTAGAAAGAGAAACAGAGGGATGGGGAAAGAGAAAGACTCATCTAGAGGCCATGGCACCTCTTCGACTTAATTCTGAACACGACACAAATGCGTCTGCTTAAATTTGCTTCTTTAATCCATCCAGCTATAGAGCCAGTGTAACATTCGGTGAATAAACAGCAGCCCTGACAGACACCAGTTGAAATATGCAGGGATCTTTGATGTCAACATCTGTGCTACAAATTACCGGCGGGTAGCGTCGAGGCTTTGATTTCGGGGAAAAAAGGAGAAAGACTGACATTAAAAACAAATGAGTTAGAGTGGCGGAGTTCATTTCAGGTTATCTTTTAGTGGCAGCTTTGAGGAAAAAAATACCAATATAGCCTTCGATAGAGTCCCAGGGAATATGCTAGAGCTGAGCCTCGCAGGAAATGGATGAACAAATCAATAAAAAAAAAGCACACAAAAGAGTTGTAGTGGGAAGCCAGGACTCTGCAAGGTCAAAACAACTCGATGCTCAACCAGGCTAACAGTTCTGGCTGGGGACAATGAGGCGGTTACAAAAGTGTCAAGGAAAACAAGTCCAAACATTGCATCCATGTGACAAATTTGCATAAACGGCCACAGTTTGGCTGCATGCTTCCTCATGCTTCCGGCGATTTCACAAGTAGGATGTTGATTCTGGAACTATTTTACTGGCAAGAAAGTCTGAGAGGATTTAACAGCGTTTGCCAGGTTAATGTCATAAAACATTTAAAAGGTTTACTTTGTGGTGACTACCATTCAAAAGTTTGGAGTTGATCACATTTGTTTTTGAAATCAGTCTCTTATGTTCATTTTATGTTCACTTTATTTATTTATTAAATATTACAATTCAAAAGAGGTTATTTCTGTTTTTTTGTGTATTTAATTTGTGCGATGCAAAGCTGAATTTCCAGCATAGTTACTCCAGTCTTTACGGTCACATGATCTTTAGGAAATCAGATTTGCAGAAAGATGTTCTATTATTCTCAATGTTGAAAGTAGTTGTAGATTTTTTCTTATTCATGATACATTAATATTTCTAAGGGATAGTTTACCCCCCAAAAATCGCTATTTACATGCATTCATGTCTTTCCAAACGCCTTAGACCTTTGGAAGACAAATTAAGATATTTTTGATAAAATCTGAGAGCTTTCTAACCATGTATAGACAGTAACACAACTGAAATGTTGCAGACCCAGAAAGGTATTAAGGACATACAGTACTTAAAATAATATTTTTTAATTTTTTTGCTGAGTATGGTCATAGAATGAATAAACTTCTTGTGGGATAAGAGTAAACTTAGGTATACAATATAAACCCGAAAGAAGTTGCTAGTAAAAATTACACTAAAATGTTGCAATGACAAAATACTGCACTACATTAAAAAAAAAAAAATGTTAATATTAGCATTAATATAAAAACTTGATGTTATATTTTACAAAAGAGCAACAATTGGTAATGTTTGTTTTTAGTATGCATAATAGTAACCCTAGAATGTGATCAAATAAAAACTCTTTAAAATAGGTTTTTAAACACATATTATATAAATATATAAATTTAAAAAAAAGTATGAATGAACTATGTACGCCAAAACACATATGACAATATTTACAGTAAGCCAATGTTCATAATTTGTTAATGATGTAAACAAATTATTTGGATATTTTCATATCTGGGAAAAATGTGGGCTTAAATTGTTTAATTTAAAATAAAGTTACTCACACTATGTTTGCATAGTATCATAAAAAATGTTGAAATGTTATTGTGGCCTTAGAATAAGATGCATTGCAAACCAAAACTATAGTTGATCAATTAAAGGTCTGACTGTGTAAGATACGGTTGACAGGAAGGTTGTTCCGCAAACAAAGATTTTTGTATTCACAGCGACCACCACTGCTGCCAACAATTCAAGCCATCGCTGTGGAAACTCTGAAAACCCTGCAGTACGTTGACTGGGTGTCAGTACTTAGCATGAAAAATGTCTGAAAATCATACAAATCTTGTAAACCATGAACACCTGCGCGCAGGCAGTTTCCAAAAGGGATAGAAGGAATCTGTAACACACTTTTCTTAAATATCGCATCAGGCTATTAGTTAACTCCAGATGTCTCTTAAAGCTGATAAACAACCGTGGATGGATTATCTATTGTTTTTGAGAAAAATGCACGGGTTTGACAGTACCCTTGGCCCGTACTATGAACTATGGATGAAATTTATACTGAATTTATGAAGCTATGAATTTTGTATCACCATACTTTTGGGCCTGTTCGAGGGGAGAGGCCAAACTTTATAGCCTTCAAAATAAACTGCTTTAAGAGTTATTCAAAGGGGCATCATTTATCACAGCTTTACTGCTAACTATTAAGGCAGCTGGGTAAAAAACAGGCAAGGACTTCTTTCAGATAGCTTAGTTGAATAGAGGTCACCAATCTTTGCCCGTCTAAACTTTCTTATGCTATCTGGAACAGCATAAACAACATGTTTACCACCTATTTGGTGATTCACATGCAAATGGAAACACATCTTAT
This sequence comes from Puntigrus tetrazona, assembly GCF_018831695.1. NCBI lineage: Eukaryota > Metazoa > Chordata > Actinopteri > Cypriniformes > Cyprinidae > Puntigrus > Puntigrus tetrazona. The sequence goes on from NC_056720.1 coordinate 7,822,522, forward strand.
ATGCCCAATTTTATACAATATGGTATGCTAAACTCAGCACACAAAACGTTTATGCCAAACCTTGTACGACAATATTAACAGTAAGCCAATATGTTTGTGAAAAACAGTTTGCCATAAAAATAGTATGCTCGAATTTAGAGGATTCGAAAAATAGTACGCCAAAAGAGTAGAATGTGCAAATTCTGATTATATGCGAAAAATAAATAAATAAAAAAATGTCTGAATTGCTAGTATTTAAAAATAATATGCCAAAAAAGTACTTTCCGAATTTATGATATAAATAGATAACCAAAAGATTAGTATGCACGGCAATATTAACATCAAAATTCATAGATTTGAGAAAAAGTAGTATGTTCAAAGTCATAGTATATAAAAAAAACATGTAAAGTATAGTCCAAATTTACGTAGTACCCCAAAAGAGCAGCTAGTCCAAATTCATAGTATTTAAAAAATAGCACGTCAGTAAAGTAGTATGTCCGAAGCCATGTTACTCAAACAAGTAAAACAAAAGAGTATTAGGTTCATCGGTATTAACAATATGCCAATATTCTTAGATTTCAAATTCACAGTAAATGGAAAAATTAAAAGCACGCCAAGTATAGTTTAACATTACAGCAAAATTCATAGTTTGTGACAAAAAAATTGTGTGTGCGAATCCATTTTGTATTTCGTATCTGAATTTGCAGCATGTACAAATTCATAGCTATCAAACAATAGTTTGCAAAAAACTGTGCGCCAGAAAAGTAGTATGTTAAAGTATATGAAATTATAGCATTTTAAAAAGTACGCCAAGTGTAGTATGTCAGAAATGTGTGAACTAATATCTAAAAAACGAAATGCGGCCTACTACTTCTACAGAGATTCTGGATATGATGGATTCGATTCGAATAAATGGAAGTTGACCCAACTGGTTGACGTAGGCAGATGTAGTATATGAATTTAATTCGTACTTCCATTTTCAGATTACATGCTTTCATGTACCGCATACTTTTTTCAAACCAAATGTAGTACCTACTACACATGTCCGCAATTTGGTAAGCGACTTTGTACGAACAAACCAAGATTGAGCACGTCTTACCGTGTTTCCTTGGATGATCGCGTGTCTGTTCTTGCCGTTGTAATCCACGACTTCGATAAAATCCAGATAAGCGTCCGCCCAATAGACGAGCTTCCTCACCAAGTCCAGTGTCACGGCGGTTGGCTGTTCGGTTTTATACTCTACTATCCTGGTTCGGTTGGTGCCATCCATATTGCAGCGTTCCACCTTGGCTATCGTCCCGTAGTCCGTGAAAAAGAGTTTTCTGAGAACAGAAAAGACAAGAACAGGGCGGTTTTAAACCGGAATTTACTATCTGGCGTAAATGAAATCAAAAGTCAAGGCCGGTTAGGATTTAATCGATCCGCTCATACCCATTATTTTTCTATTCTGCAAAACATTGTTCCAGAACTGACTGCTTGCAGTTACAACAGCGCAATTAAACCGAGGCACTGTGAGCAAGAGCTGAATGAATGGGCCGCAGTATGATATTTCTCTTTATACTAACACGTACTGACAGAGGAATAAGAGAGGGGGAGGTCATCCGCATTACTCCGCACGAGGATTCTGGCACAAAAATGGTCCTCGTCGTCTGAAAGCGACAAACTGGCCCCAACAGCATGCACAACTCAGCACTGCATACAAATGAATGTTTACCGAGAGACCAAAGAGTTTCTCACGTCACAGACGCGTAGATGACTCGACATCAGATAAGGATGATTTATTCACTCCTATGAAAAATTCAACCAAGATCCTCCTCTAGGACGCATAACCATTTTAAGATAGTACAAATAGCTGAATATCTTTGCATAGGTCAAGCAAATTATGAACTGTTTGTTTAGATAGGGTTCTAAAAAGGTCACATTATTGACCTTTCATCGGTTATTTACACTTCAGTGACCGTGAAATGAAAGTATGACAAAATATATTTATCTATTTTTTTATTTAGTTATTTATTTTGAAATTATTACAATTATTAATTTATATTAATTTAATATATATTTAATAATAATAGTAATATAATTATTTACTTTTAGAATGTTCTTGCTAGTTTGCTTTTATTAGGATGAGATAGTTTAGAGTGGGCAGGAAGGCGGAAGTGAGAGAGGGAAATGGGATCAGGAAAGGTCCGGGATTTAAACTCTGCATGCCCGCACCGCAACAGTGTTATACACTGGCACACTGCCCACTTGGCTATTGGCGCCAACTACACATCATTCAGATATAATCTGATGTGCGACCACAGCTATGCATATGTTAGTGGCTTATTATTTGTAGTAGCAGTCACATTGTTTAAGTGGGTAGTTAAAACTGCCTCAGTATTATTAATAAAGTTTCATTGCTACTATCTTATACAAAGGACCTAATAATTGCGTTAGTAAGCATACCCCATGATGGGATCCAGTGCTAGGCCTTTAGGGTTCTGGATGTCCAGGTCGATGATGGTAACACATGCATCTCCCTGTTCGCTGCAAACGAATATCCGGTCGTTCACTCTGTCTACGAAGTAGAAGTTTCCTGTCAACCAGTCGATGGCCATGTGCTCCACATCTACATGGAAGAAACCATTCATTTTTAGACATGGGACACAAAAGTTTGCAAACTGGGATCTGGTAGTTAGAAACAATTAATAATTCATGCATGCTTCAAAGAAGCATGACATTCAACAACCTGACATGCACACTTGACTCATTTCACCTTGTGACATTAAACACTTCATTAGCAGATCATTAAACACTTCGAGAGGTAAAAGAAATGAAAAAAAAAGACTAATGAGAAAATTTATATGGACATTAAACACAACACTCAAGTTCATAAAAACTTCAAAGGACATTAGTTTGCACTTGATCTGAATTAATCATCAAAGTTATGAAACGTTCCTTAATTTGCACCTCGAGACTTGACATGCATACTCACTTTGTAGGTTCTGACCTATCCGTATCTGGTGCTTTTCTGAAAAGCCTTTGAGTTTGGTCATGCGGGCACACCACAGCTGACCTGTATCCTGGGCCACTGAGAGCCAACAGAGTGACTCTTCTCTATAAATAAAGTCCAATATTTGAGTCCCATTTGTCTCCATGGACTTGAGATTTGGCATAGATGATCCATTGAGGTAAACAACTGATATAGAATTCATATTTGCTGTCAACAGAACTGGAGGTTTATCACCAGGATCTGAAAGAGGGAGTACAAAATGCAGGTCCTTAGAATTATTTGTAATAAATTATTTGCAAGGTTCATGTTGGAAACCTACATCAACTTTGACATATGATATATATATATATATATATATATATATATATATATATATATATATATATATATATATATATATATATATATATATCTTATCACAAAAGCATGCACCTGGAACTTAAAAATGTTTGTAGTTGAAGGAACACCCATATAAAATCATGTGTTAATCATGTGTTACATGAACATACAGTATATAAATATTTACTTCTATTTGTGCTTATGTACAAATTAAAACAGCTTCATTAAGAGGCTCACACTTTAGGAAAAAAGCTCAACTGCGGTGACACATATTATGCTCATGTAAACTTCATGATCGGTGTTATCATGTGTTATTTTTTATTTTTTTCACACTAATGAACAGACACCATGAAGTGCAATTAACTCTGAGCATGTAATCATCTCTAAATTTGATAGACAGACGCAGGTCGGAGCTGGATGGGCTCTGATTGACTTTCCATTAAGGCCTCCCCTGTTTATCTCTCCCACGGCTCTGTCTCAGCCCAGCTCGCCGGCGGCCATTTGCATATTGATGACAATAAGTGTAACTGACACACGCGTCAGGCGAATGACAGTGTCATCTATACTAATGCACTCAGATGATTGCCACTGTGTCCGAGCTACTCCGTTGAGGCTTCCCTGTTCAATCAAACATCCCAGAGTGCATTGTGTTTACCCATCTAGTCTAGACTAGTTCTCAGGATGTTAAAGACGACTATAATTTAAATTCTGATTGAAAGGTCAAGTGTGGAGTTTGTTGACCTTTCCTTCTTTTCAGTATTGAACATTAATTTTCTAGTGGTTCTTTTTGAGAGACTTTTCTCTATGGTAAATGCTATTATTATGTGCTAATACTTCAACTCTATATCAACAAAAAAACATATACCTTTGTTACTAGCAACAGGCTAGTAACAACCCAGAATCTCATCAATCACATAGCAATGTGCTAAACACATCAGAAACAGGTTAGCAACCACCCAGAATCTCAGAACCCCTTAGCAACCAGTTAACAACTTCCAAGAACATCTTAGAAACCATATAACAATGTGTTAAAGCCCTCGCAGACCCCCTTATAGCAAGCTAGCAATTACCCAGGTCCTCCAACAACCACAAACTGTAGAAATGCACAAAAAACCCTCAGAAGTTCTTAGCAACTGGCTAGCAACTACCTAAAATAAAGTAATACAGAATGCGCTGAAACCCTCAGAACCCTTAGCAGTCTAACAACTATCCAGAACCTCAAAAAAAAAAAAAAAAAAAAAAAAAAAAAACATACCGGAGCAATATGCTAAAAAAAACCTTCAGAAGTTTTTAGCAGCCATATAACAACTACTCAGAAACCACATAGTAATGTGTTAAAAGCACTCAGGAAAACTTCAGTTGCCTGTCAGCAACTGGCTGTTCAACTACATTTTGTAGCAAAAAAAAACACAGGAAATTTAAAGCAGCCAACCAAAATCACCAAATCATATATCAATGGGCAAAATGGTTAGTAACAGAAATCCTTTGCAACTAGTTAACTACAGAAAACATCCTAAAAACAACATAATAAAGTGCTAGAACCCTTCTCAGACCCCTGGTTATCAATAACCCAGAACCTCCTACAACCACATATTGTAAAACATTCTTGGTAACTGGCTGACAACTACTCAAAATGTTCTAGAAGTCATATATAATATGCTAAAACCACAGAACAGCAACCACACTCTGTAGCAAGGTGCTAAAAAAATCCCTCAGAACTCCTTAACTAGCAACTCCTAAAACACCCCAGAAACCCTATAGCATTGGATCTAAAAAACAGCATAAAAAGAAAAAATAACAAAAAACAAGCTTTTTTTAAAAAATTGCACACGGCTAACAACTACTCAGAACACTATCAAAACCAAATAGTAATGTTTTAAAAACCATCACTTAGCAACAGGCTAGCAATTAACCCTAGCAACAACATATTGTAGCAATGCACTAAAACTTAAACTTAGCTAGAAGGCATCTAGAAATACATTAACAACTCAGCAGAACTTTAGCAACTTACTAGCAACTACCAGAATCACATAACAATGGTTTCCAGAGCCCCTTGGCAAAACCCCTCTGAACATCCTAGCAAACATCACAGCATGTGTTAAAATCCATTCTAAACCATACAGTGAACAAGCTAGGTCCTGAACGCTGTTGCAACCACATAGCAACTACCCTCAAAAAACCCTTAGCAACAACCTAGCAACCCTAAACCCCAATCAGCACCCCTTAGCACTAGCAATGTGCTGAAAATCAGTTTATTATTAGTTTATTACTCTCTTACAGATTTAGACCAGTCATCCATCTCTCCAGCACTTAGCGCAGTAACTTGAGATAACATTCGATTAATGTATGAGTTAAATTAATTTTAAACTTATTTTTAAAGCGCCGTTGAAGATCAAAGTAAAATACATGTTGCTTAATGCTCTTATTTTTTGGACTAGAACTAGAACTAACGCGGATGATAAATGGACTCACCTGTTTTGGCTTTGCAGGATCGTCTGTTGGCCTGCAGGCTGAAGCCATCTGTGCAAGCGCATCTGTACGATCCCTGCGTGTTCATACAGATTTGACTGCATGTCCCATAATCCCTGCATTCATCATGATCTGCGGGCAACAGCGGGGCTATTTATTAAACGCTAAATGTGCTCAAACATGACCTAAATATGCAAACCCAACTCTTAATGTCACCATTCCGCAGCAACCTATCAAAGAAACATGAATATGCAAATGCATGTTTGGGGAGGGAAGGGTGAGTAAATTGCTGTTTTGGTTAACATAACCATAATTTATCACAAAATCAACAATGATTTCTCTGAGGTTCGAGATCATGCATTGGACAACTAGATTTTCTAGAGACCTCAAAAAATAATATCAGCTGAGGTAACTTTTAATGAGTGCTCTTTTCTGTACATGATTAGAACTGCAAAAAAAGAGAAGTTAATTAGAAATAATGTGAATATTTGTTTTTGAATATTTTTTGGTGATAACTTAGCTAACAGCTTACTAGCTTATAACGCAAATGCATGGCATTTTTATCAGAAATGTCATAGGTACTCTATCTGATGTCTGATTAAAAAGATTTTAAGAAAAACTGATTTACTATCTTTCGAATTATGGTCATACTTAAATATTTTAAGGTTGCTAATAACATACTGTAGCCTATTAGGTTAAGATAGATCAAACTGGTTAAGAAAAACTTGTTTTAATAAAACAAAACATCACAAGCTTCTGAGACTTTTATTTTTATAAGTACTATAATCGTACAAATGTTATTTAGATTTTAAATGTACGCATCACATTACCAAAGCTAGATATGGTAAAATGTAAACATTTTCAGGTAGCTAACAGCTTAGCCTGCTAGCTTAGCATAGCTCAAAAAAAAAAAGCTCTTTCAATTATTTTAAATATTTTTCATTAGGCAGACAGGTACTGAATATAGGGATAAAATCTTATACAAATATTTCAGTCAGAGCTCAAATGAAGTTTTTATTCTGGAAAGCATATTATGGGACTTTTTATTACCTGTAATAAAGCTACGCTGACAAGTTGTTACCATAACATTAGGTGCGTTCTAGTCACTTAGGTCGGAAAATTTTTTTCTGCTTTATTCTATTATAATTATAAAATAATACAATATATTGTGTATGTAACTTGTAGCCTATATTTTTATTTTACAATTAAAAAAAAATTAAATAATATATATATATATATATATATATATATATATATATATATATATATATATATATATATATATATATATATATATATATATATATATATATATATATATATATATATATATATATATATATTTCAACAACTTTACAGACGTTGCATATCTTTTTGGCTAGTGACTTTGACTTTTCTAGTTTTTGGCTGTGTCCAAAGCATCCAAGCTGTTTTTTACTTAAACTTTTTTGTGCTTCCTACTCGTAATAATGACTACAGTAAAGTGCTACAATTAAATTCGGTGACATTTCAAAAGATGTCAGACTCTTCAGACAGAGTTCAAATGGCAACAACCAACCCTCACCTCGACACTGCCTCCCGTCCTCGTCCAGTTCGTAACCTTCCCCACAGAAACAGGCCGTCCCGTTTCTCATGATCACACAGTCGAACTGACACCTTCGCTCCTTGCAGCTACGCACCAACTCTGAGAAGACACAAACACGCATTTAAACTTTGATTCACGGTCTTAATACCGCGCACAGAGTTTGTCCCTTCCAATGAACATGCATTTACACTTGACAAAACCCTCCATAAAAGCACAATGCCATTTCACCAGTATGAAATCATTTTTTAAAAGTTGAACAGATGCAGCCTCATTACGAGACCATGATTCAGCGCTTTTTAAGTGGCACTTAAGGCCTGTTTCCGTGGATGCAATTCTTCCCGGGGAGCTCACGCTCCAAATCGCTGTCAATACGCAACGGTGGAGCACAAATTTAAGGCCCATTGTGCAATATTTATCACCTGTACAGCCTCATAATGAGGGCCGTTTTGACGACCATATTCTCCTGGATTGCTCGCCAAATGAAGATGACCCCGTCTTTATATATCGATCCCAGAAGCGGTTGAAAAATAGCAGTGATTTATAAAAGCTTGGGTGGCAGTCTGTTTCAATTACAATAGCCATAGCACCCATTTGATGTTTTTATTCATCTAGGGGTGTGGCTAACAGGTCACCTTTGCGTTTTTCGTCATTTGTGACGGTTTCAAGTGCGTGACAATACTATGAGAAAGGGAAAGCTGCAGACGGTTTAGCCATTTAATCGTGAGCGAGAGAGATTTTTAACGTGCTTTTGCTACGGAGCCCACATTAATAATAAGCATCGCACTGAGAAATTCATCGACCCACCCGAGGCGTGCGTTCAGAATGGCTCGAGTCTGACAGATTTAAATTAAGTACTTCTTTAAAAATGTATCACAGCGTTTAAGGGTAATGCAAAGCGTTTTACAATATGAGTTTAACTGAAAGTGAAATATAATGGCTTTTTATCTATTACAGGGAATGTGTATCCACTTGAGCTGAAAGATGTTTAACTATTTATGTGTGGAACTAGCAATGGGAAGCGACTAACAGTTCTTGAAATATTTCATAATCTCGGCTATAAAGGATTCTTTATTTATTTATGCAGATGGAGAGTCTGAGCCACTAAAGTCTGTAATTTTATTCTTTCACATAACAAGAACCGGGAGCAGCAAGAGCACAAGTCACATATTTTGTGTTTTCCACATAAGGAGGTGGAAAAAAAAGCAGACGTGAACAACAAGAGGGCGAGTAAATAATGACAAACCACTCATTTTGAGAGTAAACTAACCCTTTATTACTAACCCCTGGCTTGACTAGTTGTCATCTGTTTAACATTTGACAAAACAATAATTACACTAAAAGCAATCCAAGACTTTTGTCTTCCCCACTGAAAAAAATAAAAAAAAATTTATGGACTTCATGTGCATTAGACTTGTGCCAAAAATATGGCGAAATATATGACCGAGGAGGAAGCCGGAATAACTAATTGTAAAATGTTGCAACAGCACGCCAAACCAACATATAAATGACATAAAACTTGAGAAATTAAACTGACATGATTTAACCTCAACAAAAAGTGTAAATAAAGCTTCTGGCATTGTAAAAAAAGAAAAAGCGGTTACTGCAATCGTAAATGTTGATCTCCAAAAAGTAAAAAAAAAACCTCTAATAAAAGACAATTGACTTTTTCGTATTTTTGACACTTATCTAGCCCAACAGAGTTTGACTTTCCCAATATTATTTCGAAAAGACCTTTTGATAACCCCGTAAAAACATTTAATGTCAGTATTTGCCCATTGGGTATGAAAAACAGAAAGTTCACAGAAATAAATCAAGGAAAAAGAATGTGAATGTGTGTATATTTCCAAAGGCAACTGGCTTTAAATGCTGCAGCATTGAAAATGAGTGAAAACTTAAAAGCATTGATGTAAGAGGAGGAAACTAGATGTCTCGGATTCAAATCGCACATCCTGATTTTGCTGAGTTTGATCCAAAAATGTAATCTTGACCTAATGCCCAAAAGCAAAAGAAAATGTATAAGCAAAACTGACTGTAAGCCACGAAAACTATAAACTTTGCTTAATCACAAAGTTGTTCCAGGGTCAACAAAGATGTTCATCCAGGAACATGTCGCACTCAGCAAAATCAGGTTCAGCGATTCAAAACAGCAGATGGGAGAGCTGATTATCAGATGAGAATTAGTCTTTAGAGAAATCAAAGCTTCTGCTAGGAACCCAAACTTCAAACGTTAACTTCAAAAATAGGTCAAAATCATTGTTTACACTGCGAGTGGTGTCGAATGTGTTCAGCTACTGGAGGACACTCGCTGCCACCCGGATTCACACTAATCTCCTCCAAGCGGGAAGGAGGCCATTACGGGTGGACTCTCGCTGCGAGTCGGGCTCCTACACAACAGGATTTATCTCCAGTGAACTCCAGAGCTCTCCTCAAGGTGATTTTCTCTCAGTGAGGAGCCCTACTTCCTCTAACACTCGCTGGGTGATGTAGTGCTAACGGCAGCGGTCCAGGAAGGGTGCTGAGTCTGACAGGGGCGTTAAGGTAAATGCCTGTAGATCTATTTCTCTACCCCAACCCAAAGAGCTTGAACTTTAGCTGCTGTGAACAATCAATCACTCTCGGAGTCCCGTACCACATTAAAAATTGAAGCCTGGAACCTTGAAAATCTATACGGACTTAAATGCCACGCGTTTTTTCAGAGAACCTCTAAGCTTGACACATTCAAGGGATCTTATAAAACGGCTTACAAATGCTATTCATATTTTGCACTGAAATACAATTTTGTCTGAGTTTGTCTTTTTGTTTTGTGATCAATAGAGACCTGCAATGTTTTGTAAATGAAAAAAAAAACGGAGCAAGACAAAACAAAGTGCAAAGCAAAACAGCTAAATTTTCAAATTAAAACAAAGCAAAAAGAAAAAAAAGAAGACTTGTTTCAGAGAAAACAAAACAAAACAAAACAAAAGAAGAATGAGACAAAACAAAAGACAAACAGAGCAACATAAAACAAAGCAAAACAAAGTGCGACAACGCAAAAAGCAAAACGAAGCAACTTAAAAGAAACGCAAAACAAAAAGCAAAACAACAAAAGATGAAACACAAACAAATGTAAAGCAAAATCGTAATTAGAAGGTACATGAATATGAATATTAGTCAAATGGATAGCAACACAGAGGATGTGCGCAATCATATATAAACCAGTATTTATTCGTTGGACATCAAATTTAGATTTCAAATCACATGCTGTCTAAACAGACCAATCAAAAAGCTGCATCATAAGCCCCGCCCCTTGCCCAGCAGGAATCACCAGTCCAGAGAACATGGCATATGTCTGGACAGGTCTATTATTCACTCACAGCAGGTCTTCCCCTCAGTCTCCATCATTAGAGCGGCCACCGTCCCCAGGGCTCAGACAGCTAGGCCATCACTGCAGCGGAACGAGTGTGTGCTTGTGTATTTTTTATTTTTTTTTGTTTGTGTGATCAGAGCAGGTGACCAGGGGGTCCGCACCTACCAGGCGGTGTTTATAAATAGATGACAGTTGAGTAAAAACATGGTTTGCTAGAAAAGAAAGGACATCGGGTTGGAAGCAGAAGGGAAGTTGACTTTCTAAAACAACAAAGAAAATGCACAAAATTCACCAACAAAATGGCAACACACACACACCGCAGGTAATTCGGTTATCGGTTTTAGTGATTATTCCTGTACACAAACAGTAATTTAGGGAAGTAAGAAATTATACAACTAAACTGACTCGGTATGTGCAAAACCGAACTGAACCACTAGTTGTTAATAGCTATTGTCTTTTCTTCTGTATGTATGGTGCATGTAAACATGTGTGTGCCTTTTGAATTAGTGTTGCCAGATCTTCCTAGAAAACGTCCATAATAAACTAAACTTCAAAATTGATCTTGGAAATAAGCCACATACCAACATATAGCAACCTGCACCTGCCTACCTTATTAATTCCATAAACTAAAATGCTTTGTGAGCCACGCACAAACAATAAGCTTAATAAGCTTAAGCAATGCTTGTAATAAGTGGACATGGCAAACCTTCAAGCTCTTTAACGTAGCCAAACATACAAGCACAATGACTCTGTAGTCAGTAGCTTAGTTAAGGGCACTGCACAGATAACGTTATCATGCATTTTGATGAAAGGGATGATGAATATGGAAAAAATGGAGAAAGAAAATTGTGCAAAGGCCTTTATTCACATAATTACAGATGCTAGCAAGTGTTAGCATTGTTCTATAGGTGATTTCTTACTAACCCATGTCGAGTAAAGCAAGTTTTAAACAGAAGGGAACCTCTGAATTAAGAATTCAATTGTGCACAATACGATGCTAGCATACCCGAAGTTTTTTTTTTAGCATTTAGCATTGCTAAAAGTGGTTAGTAGGTGGTTGCTTACTAGCCCGAGTCTCTGTGAGAGGCGTAGTCGTCGTTTTTCAGGCCAAGGACCCTTTAAACGGTAAATGGTATGGAAATCGAAATGAAAAACTCATGGCATGTTTTCACAGTTACAGCAAAAAGTAATATTGCATAACTTCACAAACACCTGCACCTCTAACTAGAGAAACCAAAGGGAGGCAGGCGAATGTGAGACATCTGAGGTGTAACTGTGAAACAGTGCTGGTTTATTTTGCCCCTTCATCAACACTTCAGAATCGACTGCCAGCAATGGAAGAAGATTCGGATAAACTCCAGATAAACCGCTGCAAATGAACAGGTTGGTTCAGCGGCCTGTGCTCAATGACTGAATCTATATTTAACCAGATTGATGCGGCCGTAAAGGCTCTGCATTTGGAGGCTCGTCTAAATCCTAGTGAAGCTACCAAAGGACATCAACTTGGCACGTGAAACTGCCCTTCCTGTGACCACTGCGGTTTTGCCCCTGGGCAAAACACTTAACCCTCGACTGCTCCCATCATACTGTAATATGCCTGCTTTTTCAGCACTCGAGCGAACACTAGCAGTCTCGCTAGATGAATAAATGTTGAATTTATTTGATGAATTCTAACATTTGCAGCTGTTAGCTGACGACTGTCAAATTCCTTTGAAGCTACTGTACAAAATGTAATTGCTAAGCAATTAAATACATAAAAAGGAAGTAAACAAGTCATTCTGTAATACTGCTATTAACACCTGCTAAACAATGACTCCAGTGTTTGTGTTTAATAGTGAAGCTACCTGCATTTTACAAAAAATAGTACTAGTTTCTTTGTCTTAATGTCAGTTATTTGATATTTACTTAAATTGGTCTTAAGATCTTGAAAAAAACATGTCTTGAGAACTGAACTTAAAAGTCGTTTGTTGTTTTCTCTTGTGCAAAAGTACATTTGTTACGTCTACGTCGTGAGAAATATAAGGTGAGAAGACAAATATTTAAAATAAAGTAGATATTAGTAAAACAGCTTTTGTTAAAACATTGTCTAAACATTAAGTTTAAATCACAAGAAAATGTTGAAGTTCGTATCAAAAGAAAGTCGAAATCTCACAATTTTCTTGTAATCTTGCCATAACAAGTGATCTTAAATGTAAAAAAAAACAACTTCTAGGCAATAAAAAAAATGAATAAATAAAAACTGTTGCTGTGTCAATCACAAGAAAGCATTTTCTTAGGATGAGATAAAAAATAAATCTTGCAAATACAACATTTACTATGTCAAAATCATGAGGCAACTAGTAGAGATCTCAAGAAAACAGTTTGTTATGTCAAGATAATGAGAAAAGTTAACTGAAATCAGAAGAAAGTCACAAGAAAGACGTATTCTTTTAAAAACGAATCCCACGAATGCAACGTTTGTCGTGGCGATATCACAGGAAAATTAACTTTAATTGTCAAAATAATGAGAAAACATTTATTTTTGCGATTTACGTTGTGTAAATCATGCCACGATCATAAATGCAGTGACTTATATATGGAGATGATGAAATAAATTTACTCCATAAATTACATTCACAACTCTGTGACTTAAAAAAAGAACCTCTTCGGCTGGTTTAAACAGAATCTAGTTACATAAAAAAGACGCAAAACTAATTACAGCGGAATTACCAATGAACAATATCTTGAACAAATAGATTAAATCAGTTTTATACGCGTAATTTTTGGTGGCGTACGTTTTTCTGCACATAAAAAGCTTCTGACGTTTAACCTAATCAGACACGAGCATAAGCTGAGCAATTATGTTTCACAAAGGGCTGTAAAAGGAACAAAGAAAAGCTGTTGTTCCCAAGATAAATTTACCTTTAAGTTTCTGACGGTGTTCTTGTTATCCCAATGCTTTGTTTACAGTGCGAGTTGCCATTATATAAAAGCCACAGTGAGGTGTAGACCGTTTTGTTTGCTGTTGCCGTGTGTGTTTCAGGGTTTTTCAGTCGCCTTTCTGTGTGGGCCTCTTTATTCAATTCCGTTTATTCATTAGGGAATGACAATGCAGATGGGGAAAGTGAGGCTGGTGTGTTATTACCACAGGGTGCAACGCAAAGACGGTTTTATGCCTAGCACCTGTAGTATGTAGTACGCGCCAATCTATGAATGCTCAGGAGACGTAAAGCGATACCTTCAGAGGAACCATGGTCATGATCGTCCAGTGCTTTTGATCGTTTAGGTGCCGAACGAAATGCTGCAGAACGTCCACGGTGCTTTCAACGCTTCTGAAGAACTCTGAATGTAAGCTACGCAATGTAACAGAGCGACAAAAAGAGAAAGAAATGTTCAAGGCTCTTTAAATATTTGAGGTCAGGCAAAAACGGCAAGTTTTATTTGAGAAGGAACTGGAATGCTAAGTCATGAATCAAGCAAAGTGGCTTTATTCTTGAAACAATAGAATGAATGAATATCTGGGCAAAGCCATTCTTGCACAAACTGAAATACGGAGTCAAACTCAATAGTTTTTCAAACTATTCACACTCAAAATTTAGTTTTACCAATAAATTCCCAAAATAGAGATTTTAGTAATTTATTAGCTTATTTGTTAAACTATATTGGGATGTTGGTTGATATTGCGGACCATAAAGATGTTCCGTTCCTTAAAATTTGGTGTTGATGCACAAAGAAGTAAAAAATGAGCTAAATTTGATTAATAACAAAAAATTTGCTAGTGACCATATTTAAGTGTAAACGAAGCTATCCAATGTGAGAATTTGTTGTTATGTGATCGACATATTTCCAGTTTTTGTACGTAGCTGCCTGGTAAACAAACTAAATATTTCTAGCAATCACATTTTTTAATATAATAGCCAGAGCTAGCATTTGTGGTTAAAAAGTGTTTTGATGAACAGGATGAAATATTTGCTAAAATGTAACCGTTTTGACGTTATGCTATTCAGTTGTTTTGTTGCAAAAAAAATGCTAGCAAGCAAATCTAAACATAAAAGCTGTTATGTGATGCTAGCATTTGTTAAGCAGTTTAACAAAAGAGATATAATTTAGTTTAAAATTTGCTAAAACGATCTTACAATTATGTAATGCAGTTTAACTGTTTAACTGTTAATCTGCTAGCAACCATATTTTTAGCATGAGTGATGCTATCTAATGCTAACCTTTGTTATAGAAGTGAATATAATATATAATTATTTACACTGTTTTAAAGTTTCTGAAAATATTTTAGCACCATGTAATTGTGACCAGGGGCAACAATGAATTTTGCTACCAAATTATTGTAGCATTTTATTGTAGCAATGTTACCCAATGTTAGCATTTGTTGCATTTTAAAATATAAAAATCAACACGATCGCTAAATTTTACTTTGTTTTGTTTCGTTTTTTTACTATTTTTACTGTGTTTTTTTGTTGTTGTTTTTTTACATCAGCTAAAAAGATTTCATAGTCACATAACAGTTGTTCGACCATCAACAAAGTCTGATACTAAATTAAACAAAAATATCTGAACAAAATCAAAGCAATGCAATATTTTTGCAGAATAACGTCTTGCTGCTTTATATCTTGCTGTTCACTTTTTTATATATAGAAAAAAAGCGAATTACAGCATATAAAGTCAAAAACATAAAAATGTCAGTTATATTTTGCTATTCTGGCTTTTTTATTGGCAGTTTATATCTCTCGAGTTTGAGTTTATATCAATCAAAACTGACTTGATAATTTGCACCCGGGAGTTTACGTCATGAAATTTAGAGAAAAAAAAAAAGTAAAAAAAAATTTTTGTGACACAAACTGGCTTCCATATGTTCCACGTAGTTTCCTACTCAACATGTCAGACTTTGATTTTAATGCAATGTAGCATGTGTCCCTGACAAAACTGCTCCGAATTGACGTGATTTACTAAAAATACTTGCCCATAAAAACAACTTCCCATGTCTTTCTGTAGTGGATTTGTCAAGAAATTCAAGTGCCAATTTCAAGCTAGTCAGACGTTCTACGCTGTGTATTGCCTTTGAACTTCCCAAGATTCCTGATTGCTGTCTTGGCCTTCACTACAGCACACAGCGAGGGTTCTCGCTCAAGACCCCTTTTTCCATCGGAATTGAAGTTACAAACTCAGATTTCGGCATCAAAGGCTGTCAAGACTGTCACATGTTCTGAGGTTTGTTTTATCATTTGTAGGCTTTGATAAACATTCAGTAGTGGGAACTTGCAGACGGGGAGAGGAAGCGGCTGAGGCGGGCTGCACACGAGCTTCCAGAAACACGCATACTGTATACAAGAGCGGCACCAGCTTACGCTATTAATATGTTAACAGGCCACAAGCGAGGGAAAAATCTATCACTTTCTTTCCTCGGGAGATGAAAGAGAAATGGTGCATCTGTTCTACTCTGCTGTTTTTTTTTTGTTGAGCAGATTCGGTTTAGGCATTTGCCCAAGGAACGGCACCAAAAGACAATTTAAGCATACTGCTAAATGTATACAGAGAAAAAACACCATGTCAAACGACATATACACACACACATATATACATATATATATATATATATATATATACACATATATATATACATATATATATATATATACATATATATATATACATATATATATATATATATATATATATAAGTATTATCAGTAACACTCTAGAATAGGTAACACTTGTTAACTATTAACTATGACTTTTCCCTCAATAAATTAGGTTTAGGTATTAGGTAGGATTTGGGATGTACAATAAGGCATTAATATGTGCTTAATTAGCTTTGATATGTGGCTATTATTCTAATAATATACATCCTAATAAGCAACTAATAGCTACATCTGTAAAATAAAAAGTGTGTTACCGTATTATCATGCATATTGACAATATATTTTTGTCTACTTTGAAATATGCTGCACAGATGTGATTCAGCGGTCAGAACCCTTTGCGTAGAATACTGCATAGAAACAGTATAATAAGTACAATGCTATGCAGTGCTTGTTAGAAAGCAGGCTCGCGTTAGCCTCAAAAGGCTTTGTTGAAGGGAACTGTGAAAAGACTGTAGAGAGCAAGCTGTGGAGAGCAAGAGGAAAGAAAAAAAAAAAGCGCAGAAGGGACACTCAGCACATTTTCAAGGTTACAGTCCTTCCTGTCACATAAAGATATAAAGTTTATGAGCTTTAGCATTTCCTTTGTGCTATAAATGTGGATGTGTAAAATAAGGCAGCTTCTCAAGCCCAGAGGGCAGAAAGCCCATTGCTCATGTTCGGTAATGTGCAACCTCAATCTCTAGACACAGATGACTAAATGATTGCTCTGTAAATTCAACAAGACCTTTTGCCTGTGCTGTGATTTTACAGAAAGCGACAATAGTGCAACAACTTTATACAAATGCAAGTAAAAGTGAAGCTCAGGACAATGAGTCAAAAGTTTATTAGCACGATCCGATTAGCCCATGCTAATTTACTGAAACGAACGATACATGCTTCTCTTTAGATCGTTTTCTGTTGGCTAGAACAATATATCACAATAAGCCGCGTTTCTGAACAGATGCTGAATGATCCCGAATCAGGCTAAAGGCCTGTTCATACCAAGCATGATAACAATAAAGATAACGATATTAGCATCCACGCAAGACAATGATATTGTCTGTTTATACTAAGCACACATAAGCTTCCAAAAAAAACGAATTAGCTAGAATAGGATATTATGATAACAAAAACAGCATATGCTGGCTAGGTAGGTTTTGAAGCATAGATACTGGTTTGAACTGGTTTAAGATGGTCCTTAGCTAGCCATGTGCTGGCAGCTAGCTCCAGACCAGCTTTAACCAGTTTTTGATAAGCACACAACCTGTTAAAGGAGTGTCTATTTATACTAAGTACAGATAGCCAGCCTTGTTGGCAGAGGCTAATTACACTAACTCCGCCCACCGACATGTGACTGGGATAGTCAGCACTATAAAAAAAACACTCGGTTCCAGTGGAGCTTGCTTTTTGACCAAGTTGCCCTTTGCCAAACATTTTTCTCTGTTTTCAATCTCATATCACGTCACAAAGGCATTTATTTGCATTAAAAATAAAGGAAAAAATTAAAAAGTTAACTGCTGGGTATGGTTAGGGTGGGTTATTGTCCCAATAAGGTCGCATCAATTTAATAATTTGAATTAAAACGATCATTTACACTCACTTTTTTGCACTTAGTGTAAATAGCATCTGTCGCTAACAAAACATGCTATTTTCGCTTAGTCTAAATAGCATCTTCTGCCTTTTCTTAACCATATTAAGTACTAATTCTACAAGCGTAACATGACAGTAACTTCCGATCAGCTAGAAACAGGTTATCATGATAGCATGCTACGTTTTTGAACGCACGCTGATTGAGAATGCTAACACTTGGCTATCTACGATTAGCCTTTTTCCCTGATCGCAGCGGAGTACCGACGTGTGAGGCGCTGCAATTCCGTACAACAAACTTTACGCTCTTCTGATGTGAGACAAACGAGAACGAACGCGACAGATCAAGAAAATCTTCGCCGTGAAATGCGCGCGGCATCATGTTCTATCCCGTGCGTGTTTTCAGGGAAGTTAATTAAATGTGTGACTCTCTTTTTGTCTCAGTTCTGTTATCTTCTGCGCCGCTCTATGCCGTCTTTGTTAAGTTATTCATTTCACACATCTACAGTCAGTCAGTCTGACACCGGCAGACGCCGTCTGAATAATAATAAAAAAAATATATAAAGTCCTTATCAGGCCCCAGTGATCTAAATGTAATCTGTGTGAGAAGGACCGAAACAGTGGGGGAACGTGAAGATAAGCGATGGTACTGAAACACACACTCACACGCACGGCCGAAATCTCTTTATTCCCTATTCTTTAGTCTCTAGTGAATAGCCGTGGTCACCTGAAGGCAAGCTCCATTCCTCAATGACAAAACAAATCCCCACACAACCAAGAAAAATAGCCAAGAAAGGGTTTCAAAATAACACGCGGTGATCCGAAGGCAGTGCGTGGTCCCAATGCTGCTCGCTATTTTTTTGTTGTTGTTGTTTTTTCTCCTCACGTCAGAAAAAAAAAAAAAAAAGAGAAGCTAAAAACACTCCGTCAAGGTTAGTTAGGTGCTTAAGTCGATGTCAAATACCTGCAAGACTGTTTACTCAGGTTTATCGACGTAGCAACCAACATTTCAATTGGGCTGTACACAGTTAAATACAACACGGAACCATATTCACAATTCAATAAACCACCTGTGACGTGAAAATCTTACAGCTGACCCTTTTCTCTTGGATCTTCGTTAAAGGCAACCGCAAAGGAAGTGATGCTAGCGGAGTTTTCTCCTCAAAGTGCTAGACGCGACATAGATTCATGCTACATTGAGTTTTAAAGTTAAAAACTCAAATAAAATAGTAGACTAAATAGTTTACTATCTTAGCATAGCGCTAAGGTAGCAAAAAAGCACATTTGTAGTATTTTTGTAGTTAATCTTTTACTATTTACTATACTCCGGACGTTAGCATAATAGCTAGCTACAATATCCAAGTTGTTGTTGTTTTCTTATTTCAAACTAGAAAGCATCTATGCAGAACATGTTACTTTTTTCTTTCTGAAAATAAGTGCAAAAATGACACCTTCAGCTTGTCACTGGGGCGGTACACTTAAAGGTACGGTACCTTATTTAAAAATGTTAATTGGTAACTTACTAACATGGTTAAGTAAGTACTAACATGGGCAGTTTTGTTAGAGATAATGTACTTATGGTTGTTGTTTTACCATTAAAGGTACATTTTATTTTTTTTCAGTTGTTGTGCTCAATATGATTCAACAAACTGGTTTGTCGAAACTAACTAAACTAACTAATTTTAGACCAAAAGTGGTAATAGACATCTTATGACTTTTTTATGACTTATGACTATTTATAGAATTCTATTCTAGTAAAAGTTTACCGCAATTTTACTACAAATGCCATGGTTAAACTATGTTTAGTGTTGCAAATCAATGGTTAATTGGTAGTTACCATGGTTTAACTATAGTAACCGTTTTTTTGTTTTGTTATGATTGAAGTAAGGTGGGGACCATTGGAACCTAGCAACCACCTAGAACACCCTAGCAACAGAATAGCAATATCATAGCATTTACAATGAAGGTAACATTGATACACTTTGATAGCATTGCCACAAAATAAACAATATGAGTATTATATACTGCTAAATGAATATGTACCAAATTTTTGCATTTTAAAAAGTTACTAAAATTACTTTACTTTAAAAAATTACATTTTAAATAGCATAACAGCTCAAATTTTAAAAGAAAAATGTATGAAAATTGTAATTAAAATGAAAAAAAGACTGATTTCAATAATAGTGATTACAGTCTGTAAAAGTGCTTATTATTATTGTTATAATGGCATAAGCCCTGTAAAAAAAATTGCTCTCGAACAGCTTAACTCTTCTTAAATAAAATACACAAACTTCAACAACCAAAAAAAATTTATGCAAAAGTTGTTATAAAATTACAAGCTTTACATTTCTATTTTCGAATGCTTCGAAACTTCGCCTACGAGTAACTTTAAAAAACAGGAACCCGTTGAAAATTAAGCACCGCAATATTGTGCACAATAAGATCACAGACATTTATTAAGATCGTAAACGAGATTAATGCTAGTTCCACCCTATCTTTAACCCACAAGGCTAGTCTGTCTTAACGTTTACGACCAACAAAAAAAAAAAAAAAAAAACTCTGGCTCATATGACCATTCTCGTAAAGATGTTTCTCCCTCACTTCTCCTCTCTATCTGTCCCAGATTCGTATACCTCCAGGAGTGAGAGTTGATATCAGCTCTGCGGACTGATAATGTAAATTATGAATGCTCGGTTATGACAGGTGTGCAGAGAGCAATCCGAAACCGGTCTGCGGTGGAACAAAGCGGCCCCTGGTTTTCTCCTCAAAGGAGCGTGCACTTTCATACCTCCGTCTTCAAGACGCCCAATTTTATTTACTTTGAAACCGAACCAAGACTAAGATTGAGATGGAACATAAAATGTTAATGTGCAAGTTTCTTCGGTTGCTTTAAAAAGCCTGGCGTGCGCATGCGAGCGTCTTACGAGCGGTTCAGCTCAAGGTGAGGATGATGAATACCTCCATATGTTCATTTATTACGGCCGTAACTAAATACACGCATTCTCTAGACATGAACGATGTAGCTCACGCGCCTGAACGGTTAAAAAACGCGCTCGGCTGCAATACATCAGCGTTTTAGACGTAAACTAGACTGCCGTTTCCATATAAACCTCTTTTCTTGTTGCCTTTCACCACAATGTCACAAAACGCAATCCTCACTTCATCATGTGGAGAAACAGTAATTGCCTTTTAGCAGAAACCCATTATTACATTAAGCCGACTGTGCTTATCTTGCATGGAACTGACTTCAAACGACTGCAGATTTGTTGTGGGTTTCATTCCGTCAAACGTTCTTAAAATGAAGAAATAATGGGCACTTTTTGGCGTTAAGATGGAAATTGCGCTTTAAAGGTTAAAGTCTTGGCCCGCAGCTACGGACGTCGACGGACCGTCAAGATGTTTCCGGCTGGATTTCGAGACCGTTTTACGTCAAGTCTGATGCACGGCCGCGCATAAATAATATAGATATCAAAACCATTCAAGTAACTAAATAAATTTAATAGATTCATCGCATGAACAATTAAAGGGATCGTCTTTTCATCTTTTGAGATAAAACGAGCTCACTGCAGTATGAAAAGAAGAAGAAACCAATCTGCAAATATGACTTGTTTTGAACTTCCTAAACTTTCATCAGACAGTTTTACATAAGAGTCTTAAAAGACAGAAAAAAATGGCCTATTTAATTGAAATGGTCAGAGAGAGGACGAAAAATGGGGATGAAAAATTAGTTTTTGGTGCAAAATGCCAGTGGACATCGAGAGGGGGGATATAAATAAATAATAGTGTTTTTTTGTTATTATTTATTTATTTTTGGAAGAGCTCTTATACTCTAAAACAGCAGCAGCAATATTGTGAAATACTATAACAATTTATGGCACCAACATTTTTTTCTATTTTTACATATTTTAAAATTAGTGCTGTTAAAAGATTAATTGCGATTAATTGCATTAAAAATACATGTTTTTCCTTACATTATACATGTGTACTGTGTCTATTTATATGTATTCATAAATACACACATAGTGTAAATATTTAATAAATAAAATATAAAATATATATATATATATATATATATATATATATATATATATATATATATATATATATATATATATATATATATATATATCCCATGTAAACCAAAACTTTTATTTTGGATGCAATTAATCGCAAATTATTTTTTTCACTGTACTATTTCAAATATAATACATTTTTGTGATTTTATGAATTTTCAGCATCTTTACTCAGTTAGAAATAATAGTAATAACATAGTAATAACTGCTCAGAAAACAAACATGTAAACAGAACCAAATAAAATCTATTTATTTTTTGTTAAAACTGCAATTTTTTTTTTTAGGATTTTTTTAGGATTTTTTTTAGAATTCATTTGAAATATTTTGAAGTTGTAATAAATGTCCTAACTGTAACGTTTGAACAATTTAATTCATCCTAGCTGAATAAACATGCTAAAAAAACACACTTACTGACCCCAAAACTTTCACCAACAGCGCATACAGTATATCAAATCACTGCGGACTCACCGCGGCAATGCGCGCCCTCGTCGTATCCATCCTCACAGTCTCGTACTCCATTGCAGAGTTTACTGAAATGCACACACCTGTGGGTGCCGAGGCATTGGAGGTGATTGACGGGACATTTCACCTTTACCTGCCGCAAGCCTGGAGAAGAAAAGAACTTTTAATGAAATCTTGAAAAATTCAACTTCTTCAAACTACATTAATATTTATGCATTCGGCAGACGTGGACAAAAAAAAAAAGTTGGAGCAGGAATTAATTTTCACTTACAGTACAGCACCGAGCTGAACATTATGTGTTGTTTACTTGGAATTACGGTGATTATGATCATCTTCAGTGGACTTGTAATTGAAAACTGTGAACGTCTCACCACGGTTGAAACAAGATACGGTACCGCGTGACGTCCATTCAGGTTAATGTCATGCTATAACTAGTATAGAGGAAGAGACGATCAGTTCGCGTGATGTTTGAACTGAGGAGATATATCTCCACCGCGACACTCTTAAAAACGAATTACGAAATTAGAGCGCTAAGACTTTGTTTCATAGCGAAAGTAACCTGTGATCATTTACAGTGTTGGAGTACATGATTCACAATTGACGAAATGTTCGTAATATAGTGTTTTATTTGTGTGCACGACATTTTAAAAATCTTAAGAAAATAAAGGTTTTTCTTCTGAACGCGATTTACGTGAAAACCTGAGACCGCGACTGTCCCGTTGACTGCCAACTAAACACCGTCAAGGTCCAAAAAAGTATGCAAGACATTGTCAAAATAGTTAATCTGCCATCATTGGTTCAACTGTAATGTTATACAGTGGCGGGAAGACTCTTTATTCAACAATTTCAATTATACTGTGGTATAATTTTGGAGAGTATCCGCTGGATGCACGTAGTGTTCACATTTTTGAGTTAGATGCGCTGTTTTCCTTCAAACCGAAGCTTAAATGCACGAAGACAGCAGATCCTAGTGTTGTGGCTGACAGTGGAACAGTCACGAGTCTCTCGGTTTTCATATCTTAAATCGTGTTCAGAAGACGAACAAAGCTTGAAACAACATGGAGGTCAATTATCCAAATTTTCAATGTGGGGTGGAGGTTCTTTGTGAAACCATCAATGCCAGCGAAGAACCTTTGTCAGAAGAAGCAATCCAATTACGTTGCCATTTAATTTAGCAAATGACTAAAGCGCCCTGGTTTTATTCAGCATCATGTACTCGAAAATTTAAAAAAAACACACAAATTCATCTAAAACCCTCTAATTTCTTGTTTTCCATCTCAACGAAGCATAAATACAAATAAAAGCCATAAAACCGAGTCTCCCCCCCCTTAACTCAATTCATAGGGGTGCTGAGTATAAATGTGATGAGCAAAGCTATTTTAATATTCAACTCCCAGCACAGTTCCTCCTAAATATGTCTCTTAAGCACACGAGAATTTAGCACGCCTCCAGCTGTCTCTTGTGAATCACCGATTGTGGATTGCTTGACATTTCTGGGGTTGAGCAGACCACTGCCAAAACACCGGTATTGATCTCCGTCCAGATCCCCGAAAGTCTCGGCCTACAGTACGTCAGCCTCCTTAACTTTCCATTTCCTTGTAAACGATCACCCGAGTGGGTTTTTTCAAGAGTTTTTTGGAGAAAGGAAGTGTATACACAGGTTTCCCCCCCAAGGCTTTTCCCAGCGGACCTCTGCTCCACTTTCATAATCCCGGTAAAAAGAGAATATGTAATTCAACAAATAGGAGAATTGTTTAAAAATATCCTCTTAGTGTCTCTCGCTCTTCCTCTCAGGGCCTCCGGATCTCCAGAGAGGTTGAAAAGTATCTAGGCAGCGGAAGTCAAGATGGAACCTGGAAGATATTGGGGGTGATGTAACCTCATTAATGCAGCATTTTCTGTTGTTTTAGTCTCTCTCTGATGGCTTCAACCACGACCGCCCTCCGGCACGACGGCGTATTAGAAGGGGGTCTCGCTTAAAGACTAATTATGAAGGCATTCTTTTGAAACCAACAGCATGGAGGCACAGACGTTCCGAAAATGTCAAAAATAAGTGTTTTTCTTTTTGTATTATATGCATACCTGCTGCAGTTGGAGCCCCCACGCGGTACACTAACTAACTAAAGTTATGTCTCTAAAACTGAACAAAAAATAAGTAAAAATAATATAGAAAAAATTAATTAATTAAAAATAAAATACATTTATATATATATATATATATATATATATATATATATATATATATATATAATAATTTAATATATATATTATAATTTAATATATATATTATAATTTAATATATATAGTTTAAATGTATAAATTCAATTAATAAAATCTGCTATATTAAATGATCGCATACTTTACATATTAAAATATCAATTACTTTTTAAAACAGTTCCTAAAAGGTTCCTGTTCATTGACTGGCAGATATTTATTGTATTTAATTTTATTTTAGGCAATTTCTTTAAAATTAGCAACTTGATACTTAATAATTATACTTATATATTCACACACACACACTGAATTATGTATGACACATTAAATAAATCCAAAAATAAACTAACAAACAAGCATATGTTGTTTACGAATGCTGTATACGTTAAAAATATAAACGTTTAATTCAAAAATAAAATGAATGTCACATTTTCCATTTTTGTAAAATGTCATATAATATAATAAAATATTATAAAATGATAAAATAAAATAGTGATACACACACACACACACACACATTTCTTTCAAGGCTCTTTCATCCACACAAACGGCACAAATTTCAATTTCTGCTCGTGTTTATTGTCTTGAAAGTGGATTACACACTAATCTCGCGTGATTAACGGGATGAATATTAAGAGAAAGGAAAGTTAGAAAACCACAGATGGTCGTTCACAGACGAGAGACGACACACCGATCAAAGAAACCACGGCTGCGTGTTCGTTGACGTGCAATAAGAAAAGCCAGAAACTAGTTCATGCAGCTGCACATACTGTACAAGCTAAAGTGCACGCCGACAGTATATTCTCTGTATTTATTTAAATGAGCTCAGTAATTGTCAAACTGTCAGGAATAATGAGCAAGGGGCATTTATTTGACAGGAAAAATAACTTTAAAATAACACGTTTACTATGTTAGCACAAGATCTTTTCGCCGAAGGCAACTGACCTCCGCTGTGATTTCTTCTAATCTCATAAAAGCCTTGTCAGGAATATTTCCTCCCCGCGTACGCTGAATTTCAAAGGATATATCATTGCACACTATTTAAAAAAAATTATAATTACGCAGCCTGTCACACGTACAAAAGCTTTCTCATCTCTTTATCCTCTCAGAATCGGTGCATTCGAGGACTGTACCGTGTGAAAAAGAGCACAACACTTCAGGCAACAATTCCTTCAATTATCCCAGGCACAGTGTTTCTCATCCAGCGATATTTATTAGCGTGCTTTCCGGTTTCACTGAAACCCATTCGTTTCATAATAGAAACGTGAAGCGTGATTGTTTTTTGAGTTTTTGACACCGGGCAGGAATTACGTGCACGTTGGCAGGAAGGGAAAACTGTTTTTTTAAAAAAGATTGTTTTTGAATATGCAGCTTGATAATTGATTAGTTTGTGTTCTTTGTGACGATGTTGAATCAAAATTTGCTCTTCAAAGCCCTCTCAGTGGTACTCGTGTTTAAAGAATGTAAGCTCATTAATCAGGACAAAGATGTATGAGGGTATAAGATAGGAAATGTAAAAGCTGATGTAAATAATGATATTTTATGAAATATATATATATATATATATATA